>NW_027665101.1:0-11684 GCF_963921795.1 Nannobrachium achirus
GATCAGCTACAGCCCTACATTGACTGCCTCAGCAGGTGGCAGGTCCCTCTCTTAAATAGGCTAGGCCCCTCCCACGGACCGTACCAATCTTAAATTGATTCCACAATTTACATATGAACCAGTATAACTTCTGTCCAAAGACATTACAAATCCAGACACATTTAAAGTCACATTTAAAGTCACATCACATTTCTCGAACAATGACTTCCATAATAATACTATTATTGACATAATGATTCAAATATGGAGTCAGGCACTATAAAAGTCAGCCTCATGCTACAATCGGGTCCTTTCCCACTGACCAGAACCTACAGAACCAGGAAGCATGGTTAACAAACATCTTCAACTGACACAACTTTACAACTTAATAAACATGTGTTAGCAAACCTCATGTTGTGTGATACCATTTATACTAAAATACAGAGGGGAAAATACCTTTTAAAAAAATACCTAAAAGTCAACATCATCTGAAGCTTGTGTGTATGTGTGTGTGTGTGTGTGTGTGTGTGCGTGTGCGCGTGCGCGCGTGCGTGCATGCGTGCGTGCGTGCTGAAATGAGGACTTCAAAGAACATTTACAGTGGTTGTAACTGGAGTAGTTCACCCCAAAATGACTTGTTTTCTATTGAGTACTCGCGCCATGGAGACTTGAGTTCAATAATATTTTTTGGGTTTTCGTCGCATTCCTAGACAATAATGTGATTACAGTAAATGTACCCCCATTGATTCCGGATGGGGACCCAACTGGAATCAATGGCGGTAAATTTACTTTTTTTTGTCTTAGGAATGTGACAAAACCGCAAAAATATTGACTGACAGCTTTGCATGATATTTGTATACACACACACATAGGGCCTAAATCCTTTTTTTTCCTCCCTCCCTCTTTTTTTCTAGACGTCCTTTTGCCAGAGGCGTTGATGGCTGCCGGCTGCAGGTACAGGGACACGCAGGGACACATGCACCTGGGCACATCACACTCAGGCAAGTACAATGTTTTAGCACAGCACAATCCGCTCTGGTCGCCAACTGGCTGTGGCGTGCACATATGCAGGCTCTGCGTTTCAGTGCGCCGATACGCACTGGTCGTAAAGAAAAATAATCTGCAAGAGCACAAGGGGTGCCAGCGGTGTCACAAGGGGGGGGGGGGGGGGGGGGGGTAGTGGGACTGAGTTACTAGGGCCAAAGGTGGAGGGGCCTTAATTATTTTATACTTTAGCTATTGAAAAATAGCAGATCTACAAGCTCACAGCGCGGCACCGCTTCCAGGGGGTCCCTGGAACTAAATATTTTGAGATGGGGGTCCGTGGCCAAATACATATCATTTTGGGGGTCCTTCACATGAAAAAGTTTGAGCACCACTGACATAGAAACATAGGTTTTTCAACAAAAGAAATCTTTGAAATATTCAAGAGAAAAGGACATAACAGGCTACGTTGAGAGGTGACAAGGTACACGTGACAACAATATCAGTAAGACAGTAGACAGTGGTTTACCTGATGACTATCGGTTGTCTATCTAAACAATTGATAACTTTTCAAATAAAACTTTAGTATTTCTGGAAATTAAGGAGACTTTACATTAGGAAGACTTTTTTAGTCTTACAAGTTGTTGTGGTATACAGTAAGTGGCATAATGCGCTGTAAGCAAGTCCGTTATGAGAAAAATAACCGCACTAAAGCGGTAAATGGACCTCCGCTTTGCGTTGGGCCGGAACAGCCCCATTAATTTCAACCTTTACATACTGTAATGAAAAGAAAGGTAGGTCGTTATTTGCTGTACCATTGCACTGTTTTGTAAAAGGCCCAAAGGCTTCAATAATTAGCCAGTAGCTATGCCCCTCCCCTAAAAGCTTTTGTCCAATGCTAGTTTAGCAACCGGCAGCTTGCCAAGGCTGTTGCCAAGGCAAACCTTGGCAAGCAGGAAGTTATTCTAAGCTAGCATTGGACAAAAGCTTTTTGGGAGGGGCATAGCTACTGGCTAAATAGGTGTCTAATTTCTCAAATTGTGGGTATCTCATTTTGAGTATTTAATTTTCCTTTACGCTCATTGAGGGTTAATGGAATAACCGGCTTTAGTCATACTCAATAACCTACACACGTTGGCTTCCAGTGGAGTTTTGACACGTGTGCCGTTTCAACTCTTCAGTATCTACAGCCCTTTTCCTGAACATTTCCTGCAAATGCAATTTTTCCACCGGTTTCTTTCACTGTTTTGCTTTTCTAATTTTTATGGAGAACAGAGCTTATTTTTGCAGAAATTAGCAGTGGCGTCAGTTCAGCAAAAGCTAGGGTATGGCAAAGATGAGAGTCCTCAGGAAAAAAGGGTTTGTCCGTTTTTCCCCTGGGTTTCTACAGTTTCGTTGTTCAAGTGCATGCAGCTACTTGGCATGTTAGTAAACGTGCCACAATTAACAATAACGCATTGCACCTGTGCAGCTGACCTGCGGAACCTGGGAATATACCATTTTGTCAAGATGGGGAGAATACAAGTGTGGAGAATATAATTATAATACCTTGTTAAAGTGACAATTGTGTTACATTTTGCATTTGTTAGTTATTTTACTGTAATTTAACAAGTTATAACAACATAATAACCAGCACAGATAGACAAAGAGACATTCAGGGATTTATATTTAAAAGTAACTTTTAATTTACCCCCTGGCAGCTGCATGCCTCTGCCATGCCCAAATTGACGGCCCTGGAAACTAGCAAAAATAGCTGGCAGGACGGGTGACGCTTTGAAATGGCACATCTGTACAGTATTTGATAAAAAGAAAGTGTTACGAATTACAGTGAAACGGCTTGCCTTTTATTCCCCCAAAATCAACACAAAGTCTCCCTTTTAACACTGTATACTTTGAATTGTCTTGTCTCACTTGATCTCAGTCGATTGTGAAAAGCTGCTAAACGCTCTGTTCCCGCAACGCGTTTGTTTTTCCGCCGTCAGCGCCGCGTCTCGCCGCCGCTGTTGACATGCCTGTTTACACCTCAGACAAACATTTCACCCCCTCTCTCTCTCTCTCTTTCTCTTCCCATTTCATCTGATTCTCACCACATTGTCAGAGCCTGTTAACGGTCCTCTCGTGTTTTCCCATCACTCAGACGGCATTGCCGCTTCAGGAATGGTTGGAAGGAATAGCAATCAAAGTGCTTCTCATCTCTTTAAGTACCTGCGTGATACCATCCTTTGTGTCAGTGCTTGGTGTTGTTTGTGCAATCTGCTGAATCCACTGAGCCAGTAAGATACTTTATCTGTCTATGATCCACAGTGTTTAGAGCAGGTCCCATGTGTTTATGTTATCACCTTATACCAGTGGTTCTCAACCTGTGGGTCGGGGCCCCCAGGGGGGGGTCCGAAATTTATTTTGGGGGGTCCCCAGATGATTAACTTAATGTGCAACATTGTTTTCTCACTCAACATTAAACAAACCAACGTAAAGTTTAAGAGAGGGTATCTGCACATTTCTAAAGTGACAATTTAAGGACTTTAATACCTCTAAGATTTCAAATTAAACATTGGCCAAATTGTAAAATTTTAGAGTCGGAAATTGTGACACTCGATCCATACAGAGCATGTAGATCTGCTATTTTCACAATAGAACTGTATTAAACAAAATGTAATGCCTCAACTCTTATTGCTCGTCAGGGTGTGTGTGTGTGTGTGTGTGTGTGTGTGGGGGGGGGGGGGGGGTCCCATGTCCCATGTCCCAGTTCAAATATGATTAGTTTGGGGGTCGTGGCCTGAAAATCGGTGTGAAGATGCTTTACTGTTACATACTGTTGACTTCATATTCATTTGACTCAGTCACAACAACAGAGTTTTATTTTGCTGTGTATGTACTTTTCTTATGTCTTATATGCTGTTGGTTACTGCAGCAGCGTCGCCTCAACTAATCACCCTTATGGCACAGCGAATAGACCAGTTGATGCGAGTCAGAAATGAACAAATGCGCTGATAACGCACTTGAGGTTCAAAGTCAGACAGCTAGTGTAGGGCAGTGGTTCTCAAAGTGAGGGAGTTCCAGGGGGTCCCCAGCTAAATGATAGTTGGCAACCAAATGGACCCTTATGGATTTGTAACTCGGAGAGTGTAGAAATGGAACCAACGCGTCCATTTGGTTCCATTTGTACTCGCTCAGAGTTAAATTAACATTGATTTTACAATATGAATTGTGGCCCCAGAGATAAAAATGCCATTAAATGGGGGTCCGTGGCCCTCATGCATGTCTAAATTGGGGTCCTTGAAATTAAAATGATTGGGAATCACTGCTAGAGCCGTAAAAGTCTTCTCTAATGGAGGTCTGCGGGCTAATAATAGTCAATTTGGGGGTCCTTGACACGAAACTGTATTGAGGACCACTGATGTAGGCCATTGTGCAATGTGCAGAGGAACACAAAGTGGTCTTGCTTGTAACCAAGCGACTAACATTTCTCTCTCCAGATCTGCCCAAACATTCCCCATCACAGTTCACTCGACACTAAAAACACAGGATCTGTGTCCGGCCAAGGTTTCTGAACTCAAAACAAAGCGTACCTCAGCCTAATGATATTTAGATTCTTTGGGCATTTGGCTGACACTCCGTACAAAGCGAATTACATAACGAGTGAACAAATGGGGCTTTCGCTGTCTCCTTCAAGGACACGTGTCTGTTGATGGACACATTGGCTGTTGTAGGTATCAAACCTGTCACCTTTTTGGTTCTGGGACAATGTCCCCCCCCCCCCCCCCCTCCCTTCACTCCCCCGGCTCTGCCAAACAACATAATTGCATTTCGGTGGAAAAGATCCTTGTTGGCGCGGTGCTCGCCAACGAATGACATTTGAAACCGGAGATGCTTTGGTTGAACCGTAATGAGGACTTTGGAACGAGTCAGCGCAGTCGCAAGGAGGAGCTTCGCAGGCAGACTGAATGCCGTCGGAACACAAATATTTTCTCAATCATCCACGGAGTGACACGTTAATAACTGTTCTTAGGGCCCAGTATAACGGGGTGGAACAGAGGTAAAGGGAAAACCATTGGCCACCGGAGTCCCACATGGGTCTATAGTAGGCCCCTTCCTTTTTTTTCCTTCTACGCAGAAGTCTCCTCACCGAAGATTGCAGATCTCACAATCTCTTCGCCAAATTCTTTCCCATCCAGAATGGGGTTCATGTGGTTACATCAGCTCATACCTCACTCCTCCGCAGTGGTGTAAAGTAACTAAGTACATTTATTATTTAAGTACTGTACTTAAGTACACTTTTGAGTTATTTGTACTTTACTTGAGTAATTCCAATTTCCAATACTTTTACTTCTACTCCACTACATCTCGGATCCAAATCTTGTACTTTTACTCCACTAAATTTACTTCAAAACTGTAGTTACTAGTTACTTTGTAGATTTAGATTATTATTACAAAACATACATTAACCACTTCTGCACTATATACATTTAGACCATTTGAAAATAGTCGATCTACAAGCTCACAATGCGTCGCAGCGTGAAGCATTGTGAGCTTGTAGATCGGCTATTTTCAAAAGATTTTTATACATTTGATAACTTGAAATGGGACATTCTGCACAATGAGTACTTTTACTTTTGCTACTTTTAGTACATTTTGATACCAATACTTTTGTACTTTTACTCAAGTAAATGTTGAATACCGGACTTCTACGTGTAACAGAGTACATCTGCCCCTCCGTTGTTTTGATACATGCGCCCAGTGTTGGGAAAGTTCACTTTCAAAACGAACTAGTTCAAGTTCAAGTTCAGAACTTCTAAAATGAACTAGTTCATTTCAAGTTCATAATTCTATATTTTGAACTAAAGTTCATGGTTCCCCAAAATGAACTAACTTAGTTCTTTTTCGTTCTTTTTTAACCATAATTCTTTTTATACTTTTGGCTATTCAAAAAAAAAAAGAAAAAAAAAAAAAAAAAGAGAATATATATATATATATATATATATATATATATATATAATATATATATATAATATATATATATAAATGTTTAGACGTTGCTGCATGCTATTATTTGTCAAAATTATTGACACAGCCCATATAGAACCACACACAGCAATAATTTCATCCAACTTAACATTGAGGTGCCCACAATATTTATGTGCCCACTGCCCAGTGCCCAGTCTTCCTGCACCCTTATTGTGAAGGGCTGAAGGCAGACGTTTCTAAACCTCGCGCACAGCATGTTTCCGTGTTGGTTAAAATAGCTGATCTACAAGCTCACGTTGTCTCGTGGATGCGACGCATGGTGAGCTTGCAGATCAGCTATTTTCGCCTTACATCACACATAAAAACAAAGCGGGTTTCCGGGAGGAGACGCTGATTTCCGGGATACTCCCACAACATCCGGGAGACTTGGGATGTCTGAAATTTGTATGTTTTTTCGCTAAGTAAAGCCCTGCTTCATCATACAAGTCTGTCGCACAAAATTCGTGAAAACAGCCGATCTACAAGCACACAACGCCTCGCACCGCGAGGCGTTGTGTGCCTGTAGATCGGCTATTTTCACTAGTTTAGATCATTTTTAAAACGACAAATACAAAACGAACGGTTTTGGACAAACAAGGTTTCCACCCGACAACGACGATTTGTAATCACAATCAAGGAGGGCGAACGAGTGACAAGTTAATTAGGTGTTTTTACCCGGCGTCTCGGGCCAAACAGATGTTATTGATAGCTCTCCCTGAGAATGAAAGCCATGGCAACTGTCGCACTTAACCTTGCAGTTGTGATATTTCTGTTCCCTCGAAGGAGGGGGGCGGACATTCTCACTGTCGTTTTTTATTTCTTTCTTTTTTCTTTTTTTTTTTGCTCCGTACTCGAGTGCATCTCGAAGCTGAATAAATTGACAATGCATTATTGATGCCAATTAGCGGTGACTCTGACCTTTATTTTTGCCTCTTTTTTTTTCTTTTTTTCAAACGATCCCTTCACAAACCTAGCAGGTTGTCACCGAAGGACAAGTGCAGGCCACGGTGTCCCTGCTGTGTGTCAGGTTTTCCTGAAAAAGGAAAAAAGGAGTTAAGACTTTAAAGACATTTTTTTTTTTTTTTTACAACACGGGTTCATATTTTAGATAGTCATTAGTGAAAAGAAAAGATGAGTGTTAAAATGTTTTAATTTACTTCTGTCTATTGTTTTAGCAATTTTATTATTTGGATTTCAGTGGGTGGGGGCATGCGTACAAGTGGCTAAATATGTATCTTTAGACACAATAAGCCGTCAATTTCTGTATTACCATTTACTCCAGCCCCCATAAGTCACATCTGACCATGAAGAATTGCAGTGCATCTTGGGAATGGGCTTATAGTGTCTATATTTAGCCTCTTCCATGGCATGCATGCAAATCAAAAATCGTTAAAATCACAAAAAACAATAGAAAGAAGTAAATGACAATTTTAACACTCATCTTTTCTTTTTTCTAATGACGATCTAAAATAATGAACCCTTGTTGTAAAAAACAAAACAAAGTTGTCGTTTAAAATCAAAAGGGGGGAAAGAAAAAAAAAGAATCAAATTGAAAATGTCAGCCTGGCTCCTTGAAGATAAGAGATCTCGTTTCGGAGACGGACTGGAGTGTGATGAGATCGCGATCCCGTCAGCGTTCCCAGTTGCTCACTCCCCGAAAGATCCACTTCAGACAAGTCTTAATTAGTCAGTAATAAGTAACTAATTAGTCATTAATAAGTCTGTCGCCCGCACTCATCCTCCACTTTATCGCTCTCGCTGCTCTCTCTCTCTCTCTCTTTCCCTCTCCCCCTCTCTCTCTCTCTCTCTCTCTTATGCCCTGTCACTGTTGCTCTGTGCCACTGCCCCCCCTCCCCCCCCCCCCTCTCTCTCTCTCTCTCTCTCTCTCTCTCTCTCTCTGTATGATAGATGTGATATGAGACCCCCTAGCGTCACTGATCACCCTGTCAGGGAGGGTGTTTGTCCAAAGTGAGATTGACACGGCAGTCAGTCTGGTGGCCCTCGCCGGTCAACCCCAATCATCCGCGCGTGTCGCGCGCGCGATGTAAAACGAGACACGGGCGCCGCTCGGTTTGCACCCCCGCCCAACCCCCGCCCCCCACGACAATCTCCTGAGTAAGTAACTGTAGTCAGGGGTGTTGCGCCAAATTCTGGGCCCCGGGTACAAGGATTCAATGTGTTATTTTGTGCTTTAACTATTGAAAAATAGCAGATGTACAAGCTCACTGCGCGGCACCGAGTGCCGCGCTGTGAGCTTGTAGATCTGCTATTTTTGAAAAAATGTTTCTAAAAATAAAAATTCTATGTCACTAGTGCTCAAACTTTTTCATGTGAAGGACCCCCAAAATGATATGTATTTGGCGACGGACCCCCATCTAAAAAAATGTAGTTCCAGGGACCCCCCAGAAGCAACATTTGAGTTACAAAAATAGCAGATCTATAAGCTCGCAGCGCAGCACTCGGTGGCCGCACTGTGAGCTTGTAGATCTGCTATTTTTCAATAGCTTAAAGGTTAAATGACATTCTGTTTTTACCAATCATAAAAGTCTTTGCCCTGGTCCTAAAAACATGTTTTAAAATGTTTAAACTTGAAAATCCACTCCATGGAGCCATGGTCTCTCTCTCTGTTTAGGTGTCATGAAAAACGGTCTGTCACCTGAAATACTCTATAATCACCACCAGGGGAGCCTCTCTCTCCCACTCAGCAGTTCTCAAACTGGTACCCAAAGTGGCCACTGGCCACACGCACGCACGCTCACACACACACACACACACACACACACACACACACACACACACACACACACACACACACACACACACACACACACACACAGAGAGAGGTCCGCCCAGCTCCAACACAATGACCGAGAGATGCATGCTCGCAGACGCGATGCATGTGTTTCGCTGCTTTGCTTTGGTACAACAAGACACAAGACACACTGTGACACACACACACACACACACACTGACACACAGAGGCTGAGCTGAGCCCTGACGAGGCACACACAAACAGCATCGAGAGTCGACTCGCGAGTGTCTAAATGCCTCCGTTTAGAGAACCACCTATTGCTTGTGTTATCATAGCGTTTTATTGTCTGGTCTCCGAGTCGCCGTGCCCGTGTGTGTGGAGGGAGGACAGGGCAGCGTGGAGTTATAGTCGGCTGCTCCACGGTCCACGGAGCTCTGCCCCCGGGAGAAGTGCGCTGTCCTCGGGGACTCGGTGATGAGGAGGGAGGCGCTGCCCACGGACCCAGCCAGGGCGGAAAATACATAGCGATATATAGCGATTTTCATTATTTCACAAAAGCATAAACTGACTAATTGATATGAAGGATATTGATGTAAATAAGATATCCAAATGGGTAAATATATTTTATATGCCCATATTTACAATTAAAGGATAATATAATGTAAGAGGTCACTTCCTCAAAACTTGGGCTGTGGAGAAATACAGACAGGGACACTGGGAGAGGGGAGAGAGGTGAATCGACTGACGACGTATGAGTCCAGTAGCAAATGAACTGCGCGTTTGAGACTCATTATGCAGAAACCAGCACAAACACACAGATAGCAGGAAAACCACTGCATGTCAAAAGTTGCGTTTTTTTTGGTGTAATTGAGGCCAGGAAACATTAAAAAAAGCATAAAAAACTCAAAATTTATTTTTGGATGTCACCACCCCCTTTAAGTATGAAATAATTAAGGCCCCTCTGCCATGGGCCCTAGTAACTCAGTCCCACTCCCCCCCCCCCCCCCCCCTTGTGACGCCCCTGACTGTAGTAACACACACACACACACACACACACACACACACACACACACACACACACACACACACACACACACACACACACACACACACACACACACATGCGGCTGTGCGGAATAAGCAGTGATAAGTGACGGCGGATGGAGGGGACCTGACAGTGTCAATAGCCATAATCGTTCCCCGGCCGGATATAATGAAGCGCCACGGGCCGACGACATCCCCCACCCCCCACCCCACACCCCCACACACCACACTCCACATGTCTTCAATATCCTGTAATAAAATGAAGTGGCGGGAGGGGATGGGGGGGGGGGGGGGCGGCGGGGGGGGGGGGGGGGCTGGGGGTCTCCGTTTGGGGCGGGTTCGGGTGTCAGTATCTGTGAGAACAATAATCACCCGAGACGGAAGGTGTATAGGCAGACAGGAAAAAATAAAATAAAATAAATAAAACAATCAATATCGCCGCGTGATGATGATGACGATGATGAGATTGGAGCGCGCGTAGGAGGGCATAATCGTCACTGTCGGGCAGAAACCTTGTATCTCCAAGTTTCAAATGTGTATGTTTTTCCGCAAAGTAAAGCCCTGTTTCATCATACGAGGCCGTCGCACAAAGGTAGTGAAAACAGCAGATCTACAAGCACACAACGCCTCGCGGTGCGAGGCGTTGTGTGCTTGTAGATCGGCTTTTTTCACTAGTTTTAATCACTTTTAAAATGATAAACGCCAAACGAACGGGTTTTGGACATCGAAGGTTTTCACCCGACAATGACGATATTATATCCCCTCTCTGAGGATGCCGCCGCGGCAGATTACTACAGGATGAAGGGGAGAAGCCCATTTGTATGTAAATGGGAGATTGATTATATTTATTTGCTGGCAGAGGGGGACTCTCTCAGGCAAGCGGACGTCGTGCCATGCAGTGCACAGTAAAATCCTCAGTGTCAAGTTTATCCGCCGGTGGCTCTCGAGAACGCACACATCCAAAGCAAATGGCCCCTTATGGGTCCACTTGGTTCCAATTGTACGTTCTCGGAGTTAAATTGACGTTCGGACTGTATGCAGTGCTATACATTACATGCAGGCAGGTACACAGAGAGACAGACAGACAGACAGACACAGAGAAAAAGCAGTCGTGGTGTCTTTTCCATGTGTCCAGACCCACGGCCTCAGGAGAGGAAAACGAGAGAGAGAGAGAGAGAGAGATCTGTCGTCCTCTGGCTGTCGACTAAAGCCACTTCTCTCTCTCTCTCTCTCTCTCTCTCTCTTCTGCTCTGCTCTCCAGTGCTCTGCTCTCCAGAATATTCTAATTAACAGCCCTCCTCATTACTGATGCCATGTCAATGAGAGAGAGAGAGAGAGAGAGAATGAAACGAGAAACAAGTGAGAATTTCAAGCGGTGAGGACCCAATTCGGTAATTTCTTAATCACTTTTTCAGGCAACCTTTGCGCACGTCCCCAGCTAATGCCACAAATTGAATGTCGTTCTAGTCTCCCCCCATCCATCCATCCATCCATCCCCCCACACGCACACACGCACACGCACACACACACACACACACACACACACACACACACACACACACACACACACACACACACAGTACTGTACACACTTAAATATAGGCTATCTTGCCCTCGCCACACCAGCACTTAGCCAAATCTATTATTGTCATTTGCATGGGGGGGGGGGGGGGGGGGGGGCTTCTCTTCTCTCTCCTTTTTTTCCCCGTGTAGTGGCGCGATCCTACAAAGAGGCAGAAGAACAAAGGGCTCATGAGGGAGAAAATAGGACAGAATGATCCAGCACTGCCTTCAAACAAGGAAAGGGAAGGCGGGGGGAAAAAACACCCGGTGACGTCACGTCCCCTAATGAAATCTTTTGACTGAGACCATAGCAAATGGCGGAATCTATATCTGACACTTAATGGTTTGCATAGAAATT
>NW_027665100.1:0-38557 GCF_963921795.1 Nannobrachium achirus
AAGATGCACCGATTATACATTTTTCTCTCTTGCTCTCTCTCTCTCTCTCTCTTGCTCTCTCTTTACCCCTGAGAGAGGTGGGGGGGGGGGGGATAACGCGGCGGCGGCGGCGATGAAGGACAGGCGGTGAAGAAGAGGAGCAGAGAGGAAGGTTCAAGGTTGCTCACATGCAGGCCTCGCTCGTCGTCTTCGCTGTTTTTCAGCCCTCAGAACTTTGCAGCTGTGAACCTTCGCCTTTTCTTTTTTTCTTTTTTTTTTCTTTTAGCGGCGGCGGCGGAGCGCCAACGGGGGGGGGGGGGGGGGTATGTAAAGCACACATGTCTTGTCTTTGTGTGTGTGTGTGTGTGTGTGTGTGTGTGTGTGTGTGTGTGTGTGTGTGTGTGTGTGTGTGTGTGTGTGTGTGTGTGTGTGTGTGCCTTCTGACTCATACCGCTTACTATATGTACCTGGGCCCTGCTAATCGCTTGGTTGACTGACTGACTGACTGACTGACTGACTGACTGACTGACTGACTGTCTGTCTGTCTGTCTGTCTGTCTGTCTGTCTGTCTGTCTGTCTGTCTGTCTGTCTGTCTGTCTGTCTGTCTGTCTGTCTGTCTGGCAGTGGTGTAAGGCAGTGGTTCTCAACCTGTGGGTCGGGACCCCCAGGGGGATCCCCAAATGTGGGGGGTCCCCAGATGATTAACTTAATGTGCAACATTGTTTTCTCACTCAACAGTAAACACACCAACATAACGTTTAAGTGTATAGAGTCTCACTCAACAGTATACCAACATAAAGTTTAAGTGTATAGAGCAGGGGTCTTCAACGTTTTCAGGCCGGGGACCCCCAAACTGATGGGGAGATGGAGCAGGGACCCCCTACCACCTCGTAGGGTGGGGGGGGTCGGGGCTACGACATATTTTTTATTTTAAACATGTACAAGTTACAGCGAGCAGGGTGGGCCGTACCACTACCATTTCTAAACATACTACTTATTAACTGAGAACCAATGTCAATAATATCAATCTGTCAATTGCATAGTAATCATGTATTCAAGCTATTCAAAATGGATAGAATCATGATTTATTTTTTAACATAAATGTAAAAAAAAAACTAAAAAAAAAACATTTTGAAATCTTTTTTTTTTTTTAAGCAATAATTTCGCGGACCCCCTGCAGTACCTCCGCGGACCCCCTAGGGGTCGCGGACCCCCTGTTGAAGACCCCTGGTATAGAGGGTATCTGCACGTTTCTAAAGTAACAATTGAAGGACTTTTTAATACCTCTAAAATGACAAATTAAACATTTTTTTAGGTATTAAAAATGTCTAAAAGGTCCTTAAATTGCCACCTCACGGTCATTAGTTAGCTGTGGACAAAAGAGTGCACTGACTTGTGTGCTGTCGGAACAGCTGATAAACTGCAGCCAGCGGTGGACAGTAACTGAGCAAATGTACTTGTGTACTTTTACTTTTATTTGTACTTTAAGTAGCCTATTTTTTAAAACCATGTACCGGTATGTACTCTTGAATACTTAAGTACATTCAAAAGCGAGTACGGTACTTTTTTATTCTTACTTGTAACATTTTGACTGAGCTACTTTTACTGTGGACTGGAGCGAATGTGACCAGGAGTACTCTGTACTCTCATTCAAGTACTCAGGTTGAGTACTGTCCATCTCTGGCTGCAGCGCCTCAAACCTGATTTATGCTCCGCCCCCGGAGATCTACAAGCTCACAAAGTTAGCATTTGCAACGCGATGTGAGCTTGTATGTCAGTTGTTCTCACCACGTCGTTGCGGGGAGAAGTGTCTCGCTTTAGTCGCTTCTCTAGCACACAGAGGAGGTTCGTTGAATGAAGTGAAAGCAGCGCTGCGCAGAACAACATGTTTGGGGATCTTTTGGGAATTCTTTTCCTCACAAACTTTATTTAGCCGTCAATTTTCACCGGGATAGTAACGTGTAGCGTTTGTTGGACGCTACGTCACTACTGGGGTCTAAAAATAGCTACGCTACAGGTTCAAAAGGAGCGGCGCTACCATGACGCTACTGAGAAATGTAGTTAAGCTATGTAGCGTCGCTACTTGTAGCTCGCTACTTGTAGCTCGCTACTTGTAGCGTCGCTACTTGTAGCTCGCTACTTACTGCCCATCACTGGAAAGATGCAATTGAAATTGCAAGTGTGGTTGCCGTTGACTCTAATGGGGAGCCAATCAGAGTGGGGGGGGGGGGGGGGGGTGAAGGGTGACATCACAATATCAAGGTATCGTGATCTGTACATCAGATGATGAGTAAAATAGACAAGAACAACTATTACTCCTCCTACTCCTTCTATTACATCCATCCATACATTCAGTGATGGAAAGTAACTAAAGTGTATTGTTTTTACTTTACTGTTGTATTTCAAATGTTCTGTACTTTTGCTTCTACTCCGCTGAATCTCAGAGGCAAATATTCTACAATTCTACAACTATTTTACAACTACAATTATTTGAAAACTATAGGCCTAGTTACTAGTCGTCCCTTTGTCGATTTTGATTACTATCACAGCACATACATTAACCACTTCAGCCCTACAGTATATATATATATATATATATATATATATATATATATATATATATATACAGTATATATAAATATTTTTTTATTTATTATTATTATTATTATTTTTTTTGCCATTTGAAAATAGCCGATCTACGAGCTCACAATGCTGAAATTAAGGGTTATTCCGCCAAAAAAAAAAAGGGGGGAAAAAGAAGCTGGCGAACAGAGATGGGCGGGGGCAGCAGCAGCAGCATTAAAACCAAAAGTCAGAATGTCTTCAGGCAAAGTCATTCTCCGGTATCACATTATTATCGCAGACAAAGGTTTTTTAAAATTATCATTGCAAGCAACCTAGATTTTTCCACCCCCAAAAATGAGCACCGTACGTAGACTAGAGTCGCGGCAAGCGGACCAAACGCAAATTACCATGTCTTAGCCTTTTACCAACCTTTTACACCGCTGCTGCTGGCGTCGTGTGTGCCGTGCGGGACTGCGAGGCATCCGATATCAAGCTAAAACTAATTTCCCAATCTAAATTGTTTGAGGGGTGAAGGTCTGTGTGTTGTTTCATGCTCAAAGACTTGGGTTTCACCACCAAAATGTTTTCTCTTTTTTTCTCTCTCTCTCTCTCCACAGACGGTAGGCAATCACCAGCGCTCCCAGTCGTAATTTTCCTCAAGGTCCAACGTTCTCATTTCAAAAAGTCGTCTGTCTACTTCTACACTGACGCATTACCTGTCGGGTAGAAACCTCGCATCTCCATTTTTCTACTTTTTCCTTTTGTTTCAACGGTGTCGCATGGAAGCACCGGCAATAGCCTAGATCAGGGGTCTTCAACGTTTTCAGGCAAAGGACCCCTTAGTCGAAAGAGAGATGAAGCAGGGACCTCCGCAACTCATAGATACCATACTGTTGTTTCATCGTTTGACAGCACAATCATCAGTATATTTTGGGTTCATGTAAATTTGTGTTTCCATATATTTAACCACTTGAACCGTCAATACTTGATAAACCTGATCTTTCACTCTGTACTTAGTCTGGTCTTTTTCCCCTCTACACGAAACCTCTTTGCTTAAAATAGCCGATCTACAAGCTCACAACGCCTCGCAGCGCGAGGCGTTGTGAGCTTGTAGATCTGCTATTTTTGGCTAAAGTTCTCCGAATATGGACGCTATAGGGTTCAAGTCGTTAATATAGAAAAGGAGAATAAAAAGCTTCTATCACACAAAGATTTGGAGGACCCCCCTGTAGTAACTCTGAGGACCCCTGTTGAAGACCCCTGGCCTAGATCTACAAACTCACAAACGCCTCGCGGTTGCGACGGGTTGTGAGCTTGTAGATCTTTTATTTTCACTAGCTTTGAAAAAACGTTTGTCTGTGGGTTTTATAAAAATTGAACCAATGAAAAGAATTGACACAGGCTTGTGACTAAACAATAACATTAGATTAGAACACAGGTTCGAATTCTTTTCCATTTTCTCAAAGTAACGGTTTTGGGACATACAAGGTTTCTTGCTCGACAGCGACCATTAACTGCTTTAACGGCCATTTCAAATGTGTCCCCCGCCCCCACACACCAAAAAAAAAAAAAAAGCTAGAGGAATAGAGAACTATGGCGTTTCAATTACCCTTCCCAGGGCGGAACATGGGGCGGCGTGTGTGCGTATATATGTGCGGCTATCAAGTAGCATTTGTTTCAGTAGCTGTTGGTAAAGCGTAAACGAGCCATGGCCGTAAAGCGGCCACCTGTTGTTACCTGATAGTGTCTGGACAAGCCCAGATGCTGTTTAACGGCGACATAAAAGCCCAGTGAACGCGACTAAATAGCTAACTAAGCACTTTATATGAGAGCTATACGCCGTCAGGAAGCAGAGAGGCCCGGGGCCGGGAGCTGAGAAGCGGCGGTGTAAAGTATAAACCAGGAGGGTGTCGCACCAAATTCTGGGCCCTGGGTACTTTAACTATTGAAAAATAGCAGATATACAAGCTCACAGCGCGGCACCGAGTGCCGCGCTGTGAGCTTGTAGATCTGCTATTTTTGAAAAAAAACGTGAAAATGTGTGCAAGTCTTTGAATATTTCAAGTCCTTCTAAGGTTTTTTGAAAAAACTATATGTTTCTATGTCAGTGGTGCTCAGACTTTTTCTTGTGAAGGACCCCCAAATTGATATGTATTTGGCCACGGACCCCCCCATCTCAAAATATTTAGTTCCAGGGACCCCCCCCCAGAAGCAAAATTTGAGTTACAAATGTTTGCTTAAAAAATACATATATTCAAAGATTTGCACACATTTTCACGACTTTTCAAAAATAGCAGAGCTACAAGCTCGCGCCCAGATATACAAGCTGAGCTTGTATATCTGCTATTTTTCAAAAGCTAAAGTATAAAATAATTAGGGTCCCTCCCTCCACCTTGGGCCCTAGTAACTCAGTCCCACTTTCCTCCCCCTTGTGACGCCCCTGAAAGTAACCATAAGTAATTATTTTACTCAAGTATACTTGATAGATAGATCGATCGATCGATCGATCGATCGATCGATCGATCGATCGATAGATAGATAGATAGATAGATAGATAGATAGATAGATAGATAGATAGATACCTTTATTATCCCAAGGGGGAAATTCAGTTGTCCAGTTTTAGCACAGCAGTATACAGTTATTTACAAAGTTACAGAGACGTAAGAAAAAAAGATAGATAAGAGGGAAAAAAACAAACAAAACAAGAGCAGTACAGTACCAATAAAGAGAAGGTGCATCAATAGAGGGGGCGAATAATATATAAGTATATATACATAAAGTGTCTTACAAAAGAGACCATAGCAGTCAATGCTAGTTAGTGCAAACAAGTATCTCACTGTCATTGTTAAACAAAGCAAAATACTCAGAAACTACCAACACAACCTAATAGTGCAATGTCAAAAATCAGTGCGAAAAAAGAAC
This sequence comes from Nannobrachium achirus, assembly GCF_963921795.1. NCBI lineage: Eukaryota > Metazoa > Chordata > Actinopteri > Myctophiformes > Myctophidae > Nannobrachium > Nannobrachium achirus. Next base: position 5,467 of record NW_027665100.1, read on the forward strand.
AAAGAAGACAGCTCAAAGAAGAAACTAGGAAGCGTGTCACCGCAAGACGCACATGAGCACTCTCCCTGGAAGGTCCTTAGCAATAGTTCCTTAGAGGTCAAAGTCAATACAGCAATAGTTCCGTCAGTCTAAGTTAGGAAGGGAGACCTTTTCAAGCATCAGTTATGTGTCTCGTTGTACAGCTTAAAGTTGTACTATGTAACTTTTTTTATAAAACAAATCTTAAAATTCTCCTAACTATTAAATCACAAAAGTTTTAGAAGATCCGCGCCGTGAATTTCAGCCTGTAAAGCCTTCTCTATATGTAAACTGAGATCCTTGCCGTGGACCGGATCTCGCGCCAAAATTGCGTAATCACACTACCGGCCAATCACAGCGAGGGTTATACAACTGCCGGCCAATCACAGCGCATCTTGAAGTGGGGTCGCTAATACTCGCTATGGCAGCCATATTTGTTGTCGCCCGTTTGTACCATCCCTTCTCTAGGTAATTTCGCCTACCAGGCAGGGTGAAGGAGTCCGTATCTCTGGAATTACTGAACGCACAGGAACAAGGGACCCCTTAAAAGATAGATCTCAGCGAGGTGGAGGCAGACGCGGGGGCCTGAAGGTACGAAAAACGGACGAAAGACGCGGACGCGACCGCGGTTTGCTATAGGGCTAATGACCACTAGTTGGGCAACTTACACAGTATGGCTTTAAGGGCAGCCGGTACAAAAGATTTTCCTAATCTCTCACATCTCCGTACTTGAGTCAACTTATGAGTTATTTCAACTTTACTTGAGTAGCCTATATCATTGCTGTGGGGCAGAAACCTCCTATGTCCATAATATTCTAACCTTTACGTATGTTTTCTTTTTCTTCTTTTTTTGTTGTAAATTAACCCCCTTACTTGATCACACTACAATGTCACACAAAAGTACCAAAAGTAGTAGATCTGCAAGCTGGGAACTTGAGCTTGCAGATCTGCTACTTTTGATTTGATTTGATTTTGAATCCTAAAAAGTTACACTTCTTTTTTTGGACATTGAGGTTTCCACCCCCCACTGATCCAATTTATATATATTTTATTTTAAGCAAAGTTGGTTTGCGATCGGGAATCAAACCAGCAACACACTGTCAGCCTACACCGAGCCTTAGTGGTATGCGCCTGGACCGGTAGGCCTGCGGGCGCCCCAATTTACATATTTCAATGCTTAATTACTTGAGATACATGTACTATATCTCAAAGGTAAACGTGTGTTTTTGTTTGTTTGTTACACAATTTTTTTGTTTGTTTGCTACACAATTATTTGATAGCTTTAGGTACTATAGTTACTTTGTAGATTATCATTACAAAACATACATCAACTCATTCCAGAATAACTGATCTTGTAGATCTGATATTTTATATAAATCTGAGCACTTTAAAAAAAAAAAAAAAAACCTTTGTACTGTAAGTATATTCTATCATCAACAGAACAGAGTACATCATAGCACTGCTGGTAGCAGAGTAGAACTCTGCGTAGCGTTGAGACCAACGGAAAGCGACAGATGTAAACTGGTGCTGCGGTGAAAGACAGAGGGAGAAACACTAGACCAGAGGGGGGAGAAGAGGGATGGAGAACTGTATGTTGAAAAGGAGGACTTTCTCTGTCCAAAACTGCGTCGCGTTTCAGGATTCAAATTCAAAGCATTAGTAGTATGCTATTAGTAGTATGATCAAATATGGGGCCGTTAATTTATGAAAAAGAATCACACCATGGGTGCGTTCGGAAATGCGCACTCAACGCACTGGTGTGTCATGTTGTCGTTCGTTTATTCGGTGCACTTGGTGCGTTGTCGTTCGGAAATCCAGTGCGCGGCGCACTGGTGTGTTGAGTGCACGCACTCACCAACCCTACTCAGAGGATGGGGTTTGGCGTGGTGGTGTGGTGCGGTGTTCTGATTGGTTGGTTTTCATGGCCGTGTCTCGAATGCTTCTCAGCTGTGAACAATGGAGGAAATAACCGCAAAATACAGCACTTGCAGCTTAATTTGTCGTTTGGGCTTGATAGTTTCACACACACATCAACAACATGCCAATGTTGTGAATTAGACCTACATCTCCTAATAGCAACGTTACGTTAGCATACTCAGCAGCAACTGCTGCTTTTCAGAAAGTTTACCTTCAGAGTTCAGAGTGAAAAAGCACACAGCTGCCTGTTAAAACTGGTCGTTCGTAAATAAGCCACACTGAACGCACTCTCCAACGTCACGCCCACTGCACTCACTACACTGAGTACACACCCGGTGCGGGTTTCCGAACGCACCCCTAGTGTGAAGTGAGCGTAGCGTCCCATGAAGCTTGGCCATGTGACCCTGGGCGGACAACACAATTTGAGCGCTTTGTGCCAAGAAGTAGGCCAGATGTAGGCCAGATGTAGGCCAGATGTAGGCCAGATGTAGGCCAAATGCAGGCCAGATGTAGGCCAGATGTAGGCCAAATGCAGGCCAGATGCAGGCCAGATGTAGGCCAGATGTAGGCCAGATGGCCACACTTCAGAGCCCGGACATTTATTTGGGAGAGGAGGCAGCAGTACCTCTCTCCTGTTTTCTGCCCTGTCTCATGATCTGACCCCCCCTGACCATCAAAGAGAGGGAGAAAGAAAGAAAGAAAGAAAGAAAGAAAGAAAGAAAGAAAGAAAGAAAGAAAGAAAGAAACTGAAGGAAGGACTCATGCATTTGTCTGTTTCTGGCCTGTGAGGATGTGTCAAGTGTCAACGTCTCCTGAGACAGCAGCGTGTGCGCGCGCGACCGCGTGTGTGTGTGTGTGTATGTGTATGTGTATGTGTATGTGTGTGTGTGTGTGTGTGTGTGTGTATGTGTGTGTGTGTGTGTATGTGTATGTGTGTGTGTGTGTGTGTGTGTGTGTGTGTGTGTGTGTGTGTGTGTGTGTGACTGCTAGTGTGTGTGGGGGTTCATGCCTGATGCCATACATATCATATCATATAAAAAAAAAAAAAAAAAAAAAATTGGTGCGCTGGTACAGGGGCTGCACCGCGACTCAGCGTGTCACGTATGCTTGAATACATGACTGCTGTGTCGTAAGACAAATTTCAGTGTGAACTGACAATAAAGTACTATATCATATCATTACCTTGTCATCATAATCTTCATCCTCGTCTTCCAGCAGGTCTTCCATTGCTTGCTGAGAAAGACAGACAGACAGACAGACATAGAGACAGACAGACAGACAGACAGACAGACAGACAGACAGACAGACAGACAGACAGACAGACAGACAGACACCTTTAATGATCCTGCGGGGCAATTTCAGGCACCCCAGACAGCACGGCATTGTACAGTAAGTTTAATAAGCATTATATGAGTACAGTAAGTTGCTATAGTAAAGAATGGGAAAAGTAACAACATCACCATAATGACACCATCAAGTATTCATAAAAAAGTATAACACGTGTAGAGAGAGATCGAGAAAATGAGAGAGAGAGAGAGAGAGAGGGGGAATTGCGTTTGTATTTTATCCAAAAAAAGGTTTAAATCATTTTATTTTAGCTCCCCCTACCACCTAAACATCACCATTGGATTCTATTGTTTAGTATTACAATGCCATTGGCCACAATATTTGCATATAAATACCCCCCACAGGGGCTGACATTCACACCCGCCACACCCGCTGACATTCCAGAGTTTTGACGAACAACATCTCACTTTTTCATGGAAGCTATTCCTCACAAAAACATAAGTAAAATGCCTGTACTATTTTTTTTGGTGATCATTAGAATGTCTAGAACATGTACATATGTTATTATTGTGAAAAATATCCCCCATATGTAAATTAGAGCATGATTTATGATTTATGGCTATAAAACCTTACAAAAACATTTTTTTGAAAAAAACATTACATTTTCCTCTTATTAGGACTCCTACAACACCATCTGATTTTTTTCATTTTTTTTATTTCAAGTATTTCTATATTTGGGCCTTAGAGGGTTAAGCAACAACTTGGTGCAGCTATAAGAACAATACATAATGGATTAATGTGATTATGATCTTATAGTAGCCAAAACCATGTAGTGTACTGTATATTAAGCTACTTCACAATAGAGTTAATAGGAGGATGAAGCATACTGTTATTCCGGCTCTGTCGGGTAGAAACCGTGTTGCTTTTCAGGAATGGAGAAAAGAAAAAGAAAAGAACACATGCTGTATGCTCCATTGGATCCAATGTGTTTCTTTAGTCACAATAAGCCTGTGTTAATACGTTTCATGCTGGTCCAATATTTATACAAACCCTCAGACACATTTTAACACTTTTTAAACTTTCATTTTAAAGAAATTCAATAACATTTGTGTGACACACACTAGTATGACAAAGTGGGGAATTTAAATTACAAACAAATGGTCAAAAAGCTGACGTACAAGCTCACAATGCGCAGTGAGTTCCTAGACTCGCTACTTCCACTTTCGGTACTTGTTATCCTTTGAGCTTTAATGTCTTACTGTACCAATGTGCTGTTTACATTTCTGACTAACAAAGTATTCAATCCATCCATCCATCCGCCAGTCTGTCCGTCCGTCCGTTCATCAGGCAGTGTGTGTGTGTGTGTGTGTGTGTGTGTGTGTGTGTGTGTGTGTGTGTGTGTGTGTGTGTGTGTGTGTGTGTGTGTGTGTGTGTGTGTGTGTGTGTGTGTGTGTGTGCGCGCGCGTGTGTGTGAGTTTGTCTAGCTATACTTAAACGCCTGCAGGGGACCTCTGACAGTGTGGGGACAAAATAGTAGGTCCCCACAACGGTTAGGGTTAGGGTTAGGTTTAGGGTTAGGGGTTAGGTTTAGGGATAGAGGCAGACAATTGTACAAGTCTCTCTGATCCGAGTCCAAGTCGAGTCGCAAGTCATTTGGTCCAAGTCTCAAGCAAGTCTCAAGTTGTTCTGTTGTGGGCAAGTCAAGTCGAGTCGAGTCAAAGGTTATGTCAAGTCAAGTCGAGTCGAGTCACAAGGTTGTCATGTCAAGTCGCGTCGAGTCGCGTCGAGTCGAGTCACAAGGTTGTCAAGTCAAGTCAAGTCACAAGGTTGTCAAGTTGAGTAAATGATACCTCTGTGACCATAACTATTAAGTAATTAACATTCAGTAGGAAAAAAACAGTAGCCTAACACTAAGCCTACCCTCTGACCATAATACTCTATCATGGCAGAGGTTCTCAAACTTTTAAATTCCGAGGTCTCTCTCCCCTAGAACCAAATGGATTTGGTTGTACACTGTCAGTACAGACCTGTAAGGGTCAATTTAGACCCCTGGTATATCCTCTGAAAAAAGAAAAAAAAATAGACTACAAAACTGCTACAGGCCTATTGCTTTAAAAACAAAAACAAACAAGACACAATAATCTTAACGTGCATGTTTTGTTTTGTACTACTAGTACTGTATTTTAAAGTCATTTCTCATCAGGCACAAATGTAGCTGCCTACTCCACAACGCGTGCATCATTTGTTTTGCTGGCATGGGGTCCCATTCATGACCGCAAGTAACCCCAAGTTACACCAAATTTCGTTACCCGTCGTAAACTATAGAATGACTACGCAACCACCACAGGCTGGCAACACATTTCTGGTCGGTCACATTTGTCTGTGTAACATTACGGGCCATGCGAAAAGCTCCCAAGAATAACAGTGGAGTGGAAAACTTGTCGGAGGCTAATTGAAAAGGAATAAAGTTTTTGCGTGGGAGTTATTTAGTGAAGTTCTTAACCCTGCTGACGACTGGATGTATGACTTACTGTTTTTTTTTTGTTTTTACTTACTGTTTTTTTTTTTTTTTTTTTTTTTTCTTTACATATCTACTGCATAGTACTGTGTTCTATTTGTCTGTCATTCAATGTTATATGAGATACTTCAATGGTTTCCAGTGGAAATAAGCTTAGTCTTTTCATGGATCTCCTTTTAGTAGACCTTGTACCAGTGAACTGTACCGTCATGAAACTGTACCTTTTCCTATGCAAACTTCTAATAAAGTCTTCAATCAATCAATCAATGTTATGAAAAGTGAGAAAGTGTTGGAAGACGGAGGCTTGCTACCATGAATGGATATTATTTAAGCAGTCACAGATCACGAAAGCGTGGGGTGGCTCAAAGTAGCTGACAGAGTACAGCATCTTGCAATGGGCCTGGTGTACAAGATACACTACACCTCCAAGATTCCCATGTACCTGACAAACTACTTCTTAAAGGTCAAGGATGTTCACGATCATAACACCAGAGGCAGCTCCACTAATCATCATCAGCGTAGATTTAACACTAAACAAGGCGCTAACTCGTTCTCCTGCTATACCATCAACATGTGGAACGCCCTTCCACAAGCCCTAAAGGAGAGCAAATCCCTAGCCTCCTTCAAAATTGGTATGAAAAGTCACCTTCAGACAGCAGCTACCCGTGACTTGTAAATAGACTAAGCCCCCATGCTCCCCCCCCCCCTTTTTCTTTGTATTCTGCCTTTTGTATTTGATGTTATGCTTTTGAAACTGATATTATCCTAGATAAAGTACTATGTTCTATCCGTCTGTCTTTCAATGTTATATGAGATACTTAAAGTGTGGTTCCTGTGGAAATAAGCCTCGGCTTTCTAGGATCTCCTTTTAGTTGACCTTGTACCAGTGATTTGTACTGTCATGAAACTGTACTTTTTTCTATTGCAAACTTCTAATAAATTCTTCAATCAATCAATCAACGTTCGTGACAGTGGTGAGTGACATTGTTGTCTTATTAAGGTTCAAAACATGATCGACCGACAGTATATCACCAACACAACACACACTGGCTGCATCAGGCTCGGGGGCATCAGTAGCAATTCGTGCTGTGTGTGTCTGGTGCCCAGTCTGGTGCCCAGAGTGTTTGGCTGCTTCCGTGCTTGTGCTCTCGCTTACATGCCTGTCTCCAATCAATCAAATCAATCAATCAATAAAAGTGTGAACCTAGCGTGGCGTTCACGACTGCTTTGGTGAGTGGCGTAGCGGCAAGTCGTCCGAGTCAGCGTGTCTCAAGTCGAGTCGAGTCGGGAGTCATTGTCTTCCAAGTCAAGTCGAGTCTCAAGTTTTTGTCCTTATGTCCGATCAAGTCGCAAGTCGTCAAAAATATGACTCGGGTCCGAGTCAAGTCGAGTCATCATGACTCGAGTCCAATTGTCTGGATAGAGGTAAGGGTAAGGCCACAGGACTTGCATAAAAATGAATGGAAGTCTATGTAATGTGCCCACATGTGATGTATATATATGTCACGTTTTTTTGGCGTCTCAGAGAATTAGAGAAACGGAGCGCTTGCCGTGCCGCACGGGGCGGAACAAGCGGTCGCCACAACAACGTCCTCCAGGCGGAGCCACTCGATTGTCCACGACATTGCAAGCGGCGCGAAGGCCAGCGGACCTTGGTCCTGCTCTTCGCCCCCGAGCGCCGCAGGCGCGAGTGGCCGCGAAGAGCGGGCCAGGGCCGCGCGGCCGGCGGAGCGCCGCACGAGTTACGAAGCCGTGGTGAATGCAATCGTTATATTTATGCCCAGGCCGTAAGGCCTGGGCAAGCCCACGATAAACGCCCTGTCCAAGTGACTACAATGGAGCTAATGGCTAAGCTAAGCTAGGCTAGGCTAGGCTAGGCTAGGCTAGGCTAGTAAATAAAGAAAGAGAGTCGCAAACGAGTGACGTCAGCGCCTTCACTATTGAATGGCTGCGTCGCCATCTGGTGGTGATTAGTGTGTGGTGAACTACAAAACGAGCGCTCTTACCACAGTCTCACTGAGTTACCCAAAATGACTGTAACATATATATATATATAGCGTGCGTGCGTGCGTGCGTGCGTGCGTGCGTGCGTGCGTGCGTGCCTGCGTGCGTGCGTGACGGAGAGAGAGAGAGGAGCCTTTGGACACACACACACACTCTCTCACAATGACAGAGAGCAGCAACTATGTGCTCCATTGGTCCAGGACAGATAGAAGTGGAACAGAACAGCTCAGAGGCCCCGCAGACACACAGAGACATGCAGCATGTTGTATTGCTGCTGCTGTCGGCCATTAAAACCTCGTATCTCCATACCGTTTGTGTTCTGTTTTCTCCCCTGTAAGTTAACAGCCTTTTACTTGATCACACTACATCAGGGTTCCCCAATAGGTGGCCTGCGGGCCATTTGCGGCCTGCGGGGGGCTACTGTCTGGCCCCCACCAACCCCAGTAATAATGGTGGCATAAGAGCAGCAACAACACTAGTATATCGTCGTTGTCGGGTGGAAACCTTGTATCTCCAAATTTGGACGTTCTTTGGCAAAGTAAAGCCCTGCTTCATCATACAAGGCCATCGCACAAAAGTAGTGAAAACAGCAGATCTACAAGCACACAACGCCTCGTGGTGCGAGGCGTTGTGTGCTTGTAGATCGTCTGTTTTCACTAGTTTAAGTGATGCAAAACAAACGGTTTTGGACATACAAGGTTTTCACCCGACAACGACGATATCTGAACTGTCGCTGGAGTAGCGGGAACGCCACCGCCGCCCCCTGCAATGCTGTGGCCCTCGGCTTGGTACCCTAGACATGATTCGGCCCTTGGGGAAAACTAATTGGGGAACCCTGCACTGCAGCGCCACACAAGAGCATCAAAAGTAGCAGATCTACAAGTGGTGCGCCGTGGCGCGTTTTGAGCTTGCGGGTCTGATACTCTTTTGATGCTTTTGAATTTGAATCCTGAAATGAAATGTACGAGTTTTAGACGTATGAGCAGTGGTGTAATGTAACTAAGTACATTTACTTAAGTAATCTTAAAGGGATATTCCACATTCAACAGGGAAACAGGCCTCTCTCCCCACACACACCCATTGTAACTTCAAACTCCATTTTAACCATGATAGATTCATTAAAAACACCCATTATTTTTTCTAGTGACTCATAGTACCCTCCTAATATGTGAGCAGGCCGTGTTTTATCCATAACCTTTTTCATTTATTTGTAATAATTATTTGGGAAAATGGAAAAAATGAAATACAAAACAATAATTATAAAAAATAATTAAAAAAGGTTATGGATAAAACACGGCCTGCTCACATATTAGGAGGGTAGTATGCATCACCAGAAAAAAATAATGGGTGTTTTTAATGAATCTATCATGGTTAAAATTAAGTTTGAAGTTACAATGGGTGTGTGTGGGGGAGAGGCCTTGGGCCTGGAGGGCCTGGTAACATTTACATCAAATATCTAAATATTGAATGAAGCAAATTAAAAACTGTTCGGGGTGTTCATAAAAGCCTGATTAGACGATAAAATGACCAAAAGTTTTTTTTTTTAAAAGTGAAATATCCCTTTAAGTACAATTTTGAGGTATATGTACTCCACTACATCTCAGATCCAAATGTTTTTGAAAACTTTAGTTTCTAGTTACTTTGCAGGTATAAATTATATCTATTGTAAAACAAACATTAACCACTTCAGCTCTATTTTATGCATAGGCTATTTGAAAGCATCGTTGTGAGCTTGTAGATCGGCTATTTTCAAACATTTTGTGCTTTTACTTTTGGTACTTTTTTATGTCAATACTTTCATACTTTTATTCAAGTACACACACGCACGCACGCACGCACGCACGCACGCACGCACGCACGCACACACACAGTTAGTCAGAAATACCCACAGAAACACACACAGGTGTATAGACACACATATGCTATAGACTGTATACAAAAGAGAAGGCCTGCACATACAGTCAAACATACAAGAATAACTGGAGCATAATGAAGACATGGAGTCTCCTATGGCCACCAGAGGGGGAGAAGGACACTGTGACAAAGTGGGTCCCCCACTTCAACAGTACCTACTAACTCATGTCCTGCTATCCCCGTCGAAACCGGAGATTTCCCGCTGTACCGCGCTGCAATGCCCGTAGATCCCAGAAATGTAATTCGCTTTAATCATTATGAAACAATTAAGTAAGTATGATCACTGTATATAGCCGATTCGGACTCTTTAGGCCCGCCTCCTAACTGTATCCGGCCGTATTTCCTGTTTTGACCGGATCTAGGTTTCCGTATCCGGTCTAAGACCCAATCGTAGCTCCGCTCCCATAGGTTTGCATTGTAAACAAGGAAGCTGCCTGCACGGCTATAACATGGTCTTTTTTCACACAGATTTTTTATTTGGAAGCCGTTTGATTCTTTTACCCGCCTGGCATATGATCTGCGCACTTATCGTCTGCTATGTGCGTGACGTGGCCTTGCAGGAACATAGCGCACAGCTCTGCGTTTTACATGAGTTTTTCTGTAAACAGCGGCAGATACAGCCTGACAAGGGATATTTCTTTTTCCAATGGGATTGTTTTTTTTCCGAAAGCTGTGGTCCGGTCTGCAACGCTGGTACACGTTACATGCACAGATCGTGCGCATGCGTGCACGTGCCCACGTTAAAAGGTAAGGACAATTTGGCAGTTGCTGAGTTCAGCTGATGGCAGAGAAAAAGCTAATAGTGTGCATCTCCACCAGCCTTAAGGCAACAAAAGAGTATGAATGCTTTCACCCCATCTGTGTCTGTCGGTCTGTCTCTCTCTCTTTCACTCTCATACGCACGCAAGAATGCACACACACACACACACACACACACACACACCCACACACACACACACAATCTGAACGAGAGCAAAAATATAAGTGAACGTGAACTACAGGTGCACATGCCACAAGGTGCGTAGTTAATTAATGAATTAATTAATTTGTTGCCGATCTGAAACTAACCAGGGACTTGTTTGTGTTGAGTTAAACTCCACACATACTGTACCATCAGCATTCTAGCCCGATCCTGTAGTTATACACGGTGGGACATCGTCAGTGATGTTACTGTTTCCTTTCTGGATTTAAATGAATGAATATCTAAGTGAGCAGATCCGCAAGCTCAAAACAAGGTTGGAAGCGACGCGTCTCGAGCGTGCATGCATGGTGCTGTAGTGTTATCAAGAAGGGGCTGCTGTTCATTTACGGGGGGAAAAAAACTCAGAACATTGAAATATGGAGAGGTTTCTGCTTGACGGCAACGATATACTTTGACTCAAGTACTACTGGAACTGAGTACTTTGTCCAGCACTCTTCACCCATCATCACAACCCTCCACCAACGAACCTCTGCTATGAGCTAGTCGTGGAGAAATCCAAAAATCATTACTGAACCAAACAATAGCTTTTGTCTGTCTGTGTGCGTGTGTGAGTGTGTGTGTGTGTGTGTGTGTGTGTGTGTGTGTGTGTGTGTGTGTGTGTGTGTGTGTGTGTGTGTGTGTGTGTGTGTGTGTGTGTGTGTGTTTTATTGGAATAAGGGGTGGGGGTGTGGGGGGGGGGGGGGGGGGGGGTTGAGGGGGCTCTTTGGCAGAGCGGTGGCTGACATAAGCCTCTTATGGAAATGCTGCATCCCATAGAAACAAAGAGGGGTTCAGCACTGCACTGTACTGTTGGGAGAGTCAATAGTTCTTTCCGTGCACTCACTGGGGTTATGGTGCATTTGTGTGCGCGCGAGCATGAGCGTATGCATGCGTTTGTGTGTGTGTGTGTGTGTGTGTGCGTGCGTGCTTACTATTCTTGTGAGGACTAAATGTCCCCAAAAGCGTAGCAGAATTTGTGGAATAGACACTGCAAGGACAAGAGAAACATTTGTTTTGGATTAAAAACAGTTTTTTTTTAGAGTTATATAGGCTATAGGCTGGGCTTAGGATTGGGTATTTAAAGGTTAGGTTTTAGCGATCTGGGTTCTGGGAATCTGTGTTGAACCCGATTTATGCTTTGTTTGCATGCCAGTGTTGCGCACCAAAGAATATCAGATCTACAAGCTCACAAGGCTGCTGCAGCATGATGCAACGGGAGCGTGTAGATCTGTTTATTTTACGTGAGGCACCGGCGTGCAAGTACTGTACGTAACTCAGGCTTAGGGTTAAAACTAATTTTGAACGTTTGTGTCCTCACAAGCATAATAATACTGTGTGTGTGTGTGTGTGTGTGTGTGTGTGTGTGTGTGTGTGTGTGTGTGTGTGTGTGTGTGTGTGTGTGTGTGTGTGTGTGTGTGTGTGTGTGTGTGTGTGTGCGTGTGTGTGATAAGAGTGTATATGTGTATATATCACAGGGGGCAATGTGTGCCATGCGCGTGAGCGTGGATTTCACAATTACAGCCGTCTGACTGTACACAGCAAGTGGTTGGTTTTATAAACCCACTTCACTCAGACTCCATTACCGCCAAGACAATCCAACGCTCTCAGAGGCTAACCTCCTCAAACCGACGCAGCCATGCACACGCAGAACACACCAGAGATATAGATAGATATATATCCTCGCTGTCGGGCAGAAACCTCGCATCTCCCAAGTTTCAAATCGGTACGCTTTTTACGTAAAGTAAAGCCCTGCTTCATCGTACGAGACCGACGCACACAACTAGTGAAAATAGCCGATCTACAAGCACACAACGCCTCGCGACGCGAGGCGTTGTGTGCTTGCAGATCGGCTATTTTCACTAGTTTAAATAATTTTTTTGAATGATGAACACGAAGTTTTGGACATACAAGGTTTCCACCCGACAACAACGATGTATATATATATACCACAGCGGAGTGGAGTGGGGGAATATCTGGACCCCGGCCAGGGAGGGGAGAAGATGTGTGACGCGATACTGCCGAAAACAAAGGCCTTCTGGCAAAAGCGCTAAACAAATAAAATATAACGTGTTTATAGAGTCATCACGGTTTCCGCCCCAAATCCGCTCGCCCGCCCGCCCGCCCGCCCGCCGGTGCCAAGACACAAACATAATGGATTCCTCCGCACGCGGAGGGCTTTGCTAGGGCAGGCCTGGCAGGCGCTCACAACTTTAAACAAAGGGGAACGAGTGAAAGCGAGCCGTGTGGAGAACGCATGACCTAGAGAGACACAGAGGCTGATTGAGTCGTTTTCTCTCCCGTTCGCTTCTCGCCCTCTCTCTCTCTCGCTCTCGCTCTCTCTCTCTCTCTCTCTCGCTCTCGCTCTCGCTCTCTCTCTCTCTCTCTCTCTCTCTCTCTCGCTCTCTCTCTCTCTCTCTCTCGCTCTCGCTCTCGCTCTCTCTCTCTCCTCTCCTCTCTCTCCTATCGCCCCTGGTTACAGAGAGAAGTCATGTTCCCCGCGATGAGACACAGTGTAAAATGAATAAATAAAAAGACGGGCAACATGTCATCTGCGGCGGAAGATTGCCATGGTAGGCCTAGTATAGCTATAGCTATCAGTGGTGGAAAAAGTACGCATTTGTCTTTACTTAAAGCATCAATACTGCAATGTAGAAATGACTCTGTTACAAGTAAAAATCACACCCAATGTGAAGTGAGCGGTGGTCGTGCTTGCATAACGTCTTCAGACTAGGATTTAAGTCTAGGATGTACAGGCTACAGACACACACACACACACAATGCTATGGCAAAACATGACATGTACAGGCTACGGACACACACACAAGGCCATGCTATGGAGTGGTCTACCACCGCTCAAAAAAGTCCGGAAATTCTACATTTACTTGAGTAAAATTACAAAAGTATTCCTATGAAAATGTACTCATTATGTCCAATTTTCAAGTTTTCAAATATTTTAGCAGATCTACAGCTCACAACGCGTTGTGTGAGCTTGGTGTAAGGCGATATGAATATGAATTTCACCGGCGTGTAGTTGATCTTTCTTTTCTTTCCGCCTTTATTCCTCTCTTTCCTTCAATCTTTCTCTCTCTCTTCCTCTTTCTCTCTTTTTGCGGCCTGTTTGTGGTGTGATATCATGTTGTCTGCTTCCTCCCCACCTCCTGTTATCACCTATATTTTGTATTACTATCATTACCCACACGGTTGCATCAAAGCTTCCGTTGGCGGCTAGGGGTATCGCTCGCGCACGCGCGCGGCTCACATCACGCCGCCCGCCGAGAGACCGCCGCGGTCCCTTCGGTATCTGCTAAGGTGGTGGGGATTAACATATCCCACCATATTGGAACGATACAGGCTATAGCATGAAAACTAAGGCTACACTTATGCGGATTACGGCGTGCCCCGTAAATTCATTCACAGATGGGGATAATGTGGGGAGGGTAAAAAAACAACAAAACTAAATAACAGGAAACACATGAGAGCAATATAGGATGACATTGAGTGTTCAAAGGACTGTGAAGCTAGAACTACAGTGACGGCTTCAGTCAGAGCTTGAAGACAGTGAGACAATGCTTCCCATCCCGACCGGAGCTCGTCATAACATCATTCTCCTGCTTGTCCTTTCCTTCTGTTTCTTCTCCTCCCTGTAACCAGAGCCACTGGCTGCTGCTGCACATGTCGTCACTGTCGAGTGGAAACTAAAAAAACAAACTGTTACTTTTTAGGATTCATATAAAATAAAATAAACAAAATTAAATTAGATCCGCAAGCTCAAAACAAGCACACTTTGGTTAGGGCAGCGGTACTACTGTCAACTCATTCACTACCAATGATGAGATATGACAAGCTATTTTAACACTTTGGCCCCTTTTCCAGCCAAGGAGTGTGTGTGCAAAGTTTGGCATGGATCGGGGCAACGGTAGTCTCGCGTAGCCAGACAACTATGCCACAATCTCTGAATGCTATATAGAGTCTGGAACAGCAGCTCCCGAACGGCGAGTATCGAAAACGGGCATTAACGTTCAAAAAAATATATTTCAAAATGTCATTTCTGCTAAGCAGCAAGCTAAACACGCTTATATGATTTTTATTTATTTAATGATAAATGTGTGTGATGTGAGACGGAAACGGAAGTGACGTGGGGGCTTCACTTCCGCTTCATCTTCGCACTCATCATTTCTTCCCCGGTCTGCCAGACTGTATGCTGGGAGCATTTGACCAAATCGCGGAGGCAACCGTCTGGCCACGCGAGACTAGGGCAACGGTGGCGGAGATATGAGTAGGGGGAAAAGTGTGACATGGCGGACAGACTGACTGACAGACTGACTGACAGACAGCCAGTGGAGGTTTTGATAGTAACTGCGACCTGACGGTCACAATTAAGAATTGTAACTAGAAACCTGACCAATTACAGGGCCTGGATCCACGACTAGACCTACGTATACACACTGTGAAAAATTAAATGAAACCAAATCGGTTTAGATAGGAGGAAAAATAAAAGCTAATCCTCTGGGCCATCGCGGGCCCAGAGATAAACCTGAGGATAAGAATGTGCAGTGTGAGAAACCCACTGACACATCGTGATAAGGAGACACATACGGTATGGATAAGCCTGTATATGGAGACGTATAGGGGAGTTTACCACCCAACCCAGCTGTCTGCACTGGCAGAGAAACGCCAATGTATGTCTAGGGATGTATACACTGGAAAGACTGACTGGATCAATGAAACAAGCCGGCAATTGCACGCACGCACGCACATGCACACAGGCGCGCACATAAACACACATATCGTCACTGTCAAGCAGAAACCTCGTATCTCCAAGTTTCAAATGTGTATGTTTTTTTTTTTCACCAAGCTAAGCCCTGCTTCATCATACAAGGCCGTCGCACAAACGTAGTGAAAACAGCCGATCTATACAAGCTTGTAGATCTGCTGTTTTCATTAGTTTAGTTCATTTTTAAAATGATAATAAATACAAAACGAACGATCTTGGACATACAGGGTTTCCACCCCGACAACGACGATATACACACACAAAGATCCGGAGGAAAGACGGGCACGATGCTGCTAACCCTGGAGCAACCACCACCGCCAAGCACCCTCACTTCACCCTCTCACCAGGGACGTGCAGAGAATGTTAGAGAGGCAGGGGCTGACATTTCTAAAAGGGCCTTTTGGTGAAAATATTCCAAAATAGCAGACATCCAAGCTCACAACGCGTCGGAGCGCGACGCGTTGTGAGCTCGGCTATTTTCGCTGCTTGATACCACACTGAACTAAGCATAAGCAAGTGAATACCGGAGATGTGGCGTAACAGCATGGATTTATACAAAGAGAGGGCAATTCTTTCAACATAAGATGCTAGCATTCAAGTTCAGGAGAGTTTGGACAAGGCAATTCTCTTGAATGCTGCCTTCAGCTATGGCATGGAAAGAGGGGGCGTTTGCATTTCTTTCACCATAGTAAAAACTCCATTCCATGATCTGGAGAGGACACTTTTTACAGACAGATAAAAGGGCAGGGGCTCAAGCCCCCTTTTTATGTCTATGTGTGCACGTGCATGCCTCTCACTCAGAAATATCTTTCTCCATTCTCTCTCTCTCTCTCTCTCTCTCTCTCTCTCTCTCTCTCTCCCCCCCCCCCCCCCCTCCCCTCCCCTCCCCTCCTCTCCCCCCTCTCCTCCCCCCCTCCGCTGGCCTGGCTGGGTTCCACCGTCTCCCCTTCCTTCCTTCCTCCTAACCTTCCCAATGACAGCCGCAGGGGGAATTGACGCCAAGGCAGACATCCTGGCCAACATGAAGATATACTCTCTGCTCCTTTTCTCCTCCTGCCCCCCCCCCCACTCCCTCCTCCCCGCTGTTCAGCCTCTTTGATACGTGAGGGGGTTTTAACCTCTCTCCTCCAGCTGCTGACGCTCTGCCCCACTGGCCGCCTGTCCGCCTGGCCCGGCCGGCTGGCTGACTGACTGGTTAGCTGGCTGACTGACTGGTTAGCTGGCTGACTGGTTAGCTGGCTGACTGACTGTTTAGCTGGCTGACTGACTGGTTAGCTGGCTGACTGACTGGTTAGCTGGCTGACTGGTTAGCTGGCTGACTGACTGGTTAGCTGGCTGACTGGTTAGCTGGCTGACTGACTGTTTAGCTGGCTGACTGACTGGTTAGCTGGCTGACTGGTTAGCTGGCTGACTGGTTAGCTGACTGACTGGTTAGCTGGCTGACTGGTTAGCTGGCTGACTGACTGGTTAGCTGACTGACTGGTTAGCTGGCTGGCTGACTGGTTAGCTGACTGACTGGTTAGCTGGCTGACTGACTGGTTAGCTGACTGACTGGTTAGCTGACTGACTGGTTAGCTGGCTGACTGACTGGTTAGCTGACTGACTGGTTAGCTGGCTGGCTGACTGGTTATCTGACTGACTGGTTAGCTGGCTGACTGACTGGTTAGCTGACTGACTGGTTAGCTGACTGACTGGTTAGCTGACTGACTGGTTAGCTCATACATGGGCAACTGGCGGCCCGGGGGCCACATGCAGCCCTCACCTTCACTTAATGCGGCCCACAGGTTAATACCGGAATACTGATATATTATTGATTTCAGCTGTTAATTCGAAACATGACCTGCTTTAATTCCGTCAGTCTATATTAGTAGCTTAACTAGTATAGTAGTAGTATTTGTATTTGTATTTGAGTTCATAACGTTAACATGAGTATATAATTAAATGTGTTTGAAATGAAATCAAAATGTTACATTTCAGGATTCCAATTCAAATTAACAACAAAATTATTCAGGATTCCAATTCAAAAGAAGCAAAAAATAATGTTTTGCTTCTTTTGTATGAGATACTAGAATGACAAAGTAGGACGTAACAATATGCAATGTGGCCCTCTGGAGTGACGGTGGAAATATAGTGGCCCTCACCATCATCAAAGTTGCCCAGCCCTGGATTAGCTGGTCAGTTAGCTGGCTGACTGGTTAGCTGGTCAGTTAGCTGGCTGACTGGTTAGCTGGTCAGTTAGCTGGCTGACTGGTTAGCTGGTCAGTTAGCTGGCTGACTGGTTAGCTGGTTGGTTAGCTGGCTGACTGGTTAGCTGGTTGGTTAGCTGGCTGACTGGTTAGCTGGTCGGTTAGCTGGCTGACTGGTTAGCTGGTCAGTTAGCTGGCTGACTGGTTAGCTGGTTGGTTAGCTGGCTGACTGGTTAGCTGGTCAGTTAGCTGGCTGACTGGTTAGCTGGTCAGTTAGCTGGCTGACTGGTTAGCTGGTTGGTTAGCTCAGTGGTTTTCAACCCTCTTCACACCAAGGACCATTATTTATTGGGTATTTGAGCCATGGACCACCCTTTGAAGATATACAAGCCTCTCAGACCCAAGACTTGGAATATCTTGTTTCATTTTTGCTTCAAATCCCATGTCGTATTGTTGCCATAGGAGGGATAACAGGCACACGTTGATCAAAGTAACAATTCTACACTCTCTAATGGTGTTTGCTTCTTGTGAATGAAGTCATTCAGATATTTAATAACAACAATTTAACTCTTGAGATCGTAAAATGAAACCGAATGGACCACCTGGAACCCCCTCAAGGACCACTGGTGGTCCCCGGACCACTGGTTGAGAACCACTGGGTTAGCTGGCTGGCTGCATGGGTCACTTGGCGTTATCTCAAGGCCCTGCTTGGTATGCATGTGCACGAGTATACGCGCGTCCGGCCGGCGATCTGCGTGTGTGCGTGTTCCTTGCGTGTGGGGTTTGTCTATGCACGAGCAGTGTGCTTTGCGTGCGTGCGTGCTTTGCGTGCGTGCGTGCTTTGCGTGCGTGCGTGCGTGTGTGCGTGCGTGCGTGCGTGCGTGCGTGCGTGCGTGTGTGCATGCGTGCGTGCGTGCATGCGTGCGTGTGTGCGTACATGCTTGCGTGCGTGCGTGCGTGCGTGCGTGCGTGCGTGCGTGCGTGCGTGCGTGCGTGCGTGCGTGCGTGCGTGCGTGCGTGCGTGCGTGCGTGCGTGCGTGCGTGCGTAGGCCACAGACTGAGCGGTTCAGGGGAGGGCCGTGTGTCTGATCAAGGGGCTGCGTGATCCCAGACAGACCCCGCACCGCGCGGGTCCTTCACAAGCTGTCAGAGCCTTGCCCTCTCAGATGGTGGAGGGCTTCCTCCGTCTGCACCGACCGCCCCGAGTCAGAGCTCAGCCCCCCCGACCGCCCCGAGTCAGAGCTCAGCCCGGCAGCAAGGAGGGGGGGGGGGGGTAGCTTGGGGTACTCCGAGTTCTTCGTGTCAGTCACAGTGACGAGCTGCAGCGGCGGACGGAACGCGTGGGGAAATCTCGCTCTTTCGATGTGTCATTCTTTTGACAACCAGCGTCGGCAGGTTAGCTACTCACCCGCGTCACGGCTACTGAGGTTAGGGTTAGGTTTAGGTTTAGGCATAGAGGTTAACATTCACCCGCGTCGGCAGGTCAGCTACTCACCAGGTTAACTGGATCGAATGGATCGTCGAACAGATACTATGTTGCAATATCAACACACTCCCCGGGAACGTGTTTCCATAGCGTTCGCTTCCGGACAGGAACACCCCCGTCGTTGATTTAAGTGTTTATTCGTGGTTTTCATTTGTGGTCCTACAGCGGCCATGTTGACGACCAACACAGGTGTTTTGATTGGCCCAGAACATTAGTTCTATGCCAATCAGACAAACTGAAACACCTGTGTTGGTCCTCAACATGGTCTCAACATGTAGGACTACAAATGAAACCCACGAATCGCAGCAAAATGTTTCTGCCTGGCACGGGTTGGTTAATTCACTGGTTAATTCACTCTTTACCGTTTAACTTTTCAAGTAGTCACATAATATTATTCTATTTTTCTGCCGATCCCATGATCGTTCACGGACACGCTTTCTGTGCTTCTGTGGGAGAAATCTGCAAGTTGTTTGAGCCTGGCAGATCCAGAGAAAATCCACTGTTTTGACTGACACATATAGCGAGAACACAGAAAACGAGAAAAAGACGATTCTGTGAAAACAAATTAAACTAGATACTGTAGTTATGGGCAGGGTTTCGACCTTTCAGCCCCATTGACTTCCATGAATCTTTAAAGTACAAAACCTACGCGAAAAAAACGAAGGCACGGATTTATCCAGCGGTTTGCTAAATTAGCTCAGGACATACAAGACAGATTATAATACTGTATATAGGGGGATTATAAGACACCCAACAAAAAGAAAACCAAATTATACAACTTTTACATACTGCAAAGCTGCAGGACAGGCCATAATGTTCTCAGTAAGTAGCCTATGGGGATTTTAAGCCGTGACATCATTTTGTAGTCAGACCTCCAAACAGATTTATTGTCAAAATGTGTCCCTCGCTATTTCAACAGATCCGAGACAAAAATAACGACTAAAGTATAATTCTACCACTTTCCTGTCAACAAGAAAGAGAAGACAAATTAGTAAATAGTAAAAATAGTAAAAAGATTCACGGGCGCTGGGGCCTTTTGGCCCCAAAAGTTCTCCTCTGCCTACAAAATGATGTCAGACTTAAGAGCCCCATCGGAGACAGTCAGAGCACACAACGTACGAAAAGCAAACAGTTGCGTGTTTGACACTGATCAGATTGTGTTTCCTCCGCAATCGTTTCTAACTGCGAACGGCATTCCCCCCCCCTCGTGTAACAAGGCCGCAAAACCCTGTACTTGTGTGTGTGCGCGCCGCGCCGTAGACAAAACATAACGCACAGATATGCTGTGGCTCAAACTTATGGGTTGTTTTTTTGTGAAAAGCCAAAACTCAACACAAACAACCACCACAGGGAACGGTATTGACAAAACGACAACAACAACAAAAACAACAACAGCCAGAAGCCGATCCGAGGCAGACAACCCGGAGCTGCTGACACCGTGTAGCAGGGAGCACAGACACTTCACACGGGTTTCAGCGCTACAGAGAGACGGAGGGGGAGAGAGAGAGGGGGAGAGGGGGAGATAAGCCAGCAAGACCTGGAATTATTTCAGACTTTAGCTATTGAAAAATAGCAGATATACAAGCTCACAGCGCGGCACCGAGTGCCGCGCTGCGAGCTTGCAGATCTGCTATTTTTTGAAGACTTGTGAAAAATGTGTGCGCAGATCTTTGAATGTATCATGTTCAAACCTTTGGAACTCTAATCTTTGCTTCTGGGGGGGTCCCTGGAAAAACATATTTTGAGATGGGCGGCCCACGGCCAAATACCTATAATTTTGGGGGTCCTTGACAAGAAAAAGTTTGAGCACCACTGATGAAAGAAACGAGTAAAAACTAAAAACAAATAAAAAAATAAAAACTTTCAGAAGACATTTATAGAATCGGGTCAATATATTCAAAGACAAATTGTCAAGATTTTTTCCAAAAATAGCAGATCTAGAGGCTCACAGCGCGGCACTGTGAGCTTGTATATCTGCTATTTTCCACTAGTTAAAGCACAAAATAATAGTTAAAGTGGTCAAGCTCTTAACGCGACACAAACGCGTTCCGGGGTCTAGACGGGATAAAGAAAGAAAGAGTGAGAGAGAGAGAGAAGGGGGAGGCTGGGAGCATCACTGATGCCTTGGCGTCCCGACCGGCGTCTGAAAAAGGGCCTCGTCTTTCCTCCTGTCTTCTCCGCCTGCCACGGGTTGTCTGCTCTGCTCTGCTCTGCTCTGCTCTGCTCCGGCGGCAGCACCGCTGCCACGGAAAGACGGCGAATGACGGAAAAAACGACGGAAAAGGAAGGGGAGCACCAGAGGAGCACACAGAGGAGCGCGAGGTGAGAGAGAGAGAGAGAGAGAGAGAGAGAGAGAGCAGCTATAGGGCGGTGACACGGGGGAAATCAGCCGGGGCACATGCAGGCTTCCCAGTTAAAAGTGACGTGACCTTTTGATTTTGTCACCTGTCACCAACACGCCATGTCTGAGTCGCTCGCTGCTGAGGAGCGCCTGCCATCACATTCCTCCTCCTCCTCCTCCTCCTCCTCCTCCTCCTCAGAGGCAGCAGAAGCATCTTCCCCCTGCCTCCCTCTCTCTCTCTCTCTCTCTCTCTCTCTCTCTCTCTCTCTCTCTCTCTCTCTCTCTCTCTCTCTCTCTCTCTCTCTCTCTCTCTCTCTCTCTCCATCTCTGCAGCTGTCGCTCCATCTCTCTTGTTGACGCTCCATCTCTCTCTCTCTCTCTCTCTTTCAGTAAGCTTCTGCGTCAAGCAGATTCTCTCTCTCTCTTCCTCCTCCTACAGTATATATACAGTACATCGCTATTCGCTTCTTCCGCCTCGCCTCTCCTTTTTTTTACCTTCTCGGGGTGGAAACGAGGAGGTGTGTGACGAGGTTTTAATGGGGCTGAGTTCACGTCTTTTTCCTCCCCCACTTCCTTCCTTGCTTTTTTTTTTTCTTTTTTTTTTTTTGCTAATATTGATCCTCCGCTCCTACAACGCTGTCTCGCTGCGGGCCTTAATGAGGGCAGGATGTCAAGGTGAAGCTGTTTAGAGCGCCGAGCGCCTCCTTTAGAGATGCACGGAGAGAGAGAGAGAGAGAGAGAGAGACAGAGAGAGAGAGAGAGAGAGAGAGGCTAAAAATGACTATGAAGAACTCAAAGTGATATACCATTGAAGTAGAATCGTCTTAGAAAGCGCCGATTTTAATGATCGTCCCCAAAGTTTAAAAAAAAAAACTTTTCAAAGTGACTCAGCAAAGCCAACAAAAGGAGTGTTAAAGGTGATACACCATGAATTTTCACTTTTCCTATTTTAAAACCTTTTTTTGGGGGTTCCAATAGCACCTTCTATCCTCACAAAGTCCCATTTCTGACCGTTGTGTCTTTCTCTGTTTTTGGGAAGGCAGAGGTTAAAAGCTTTCCACGGGTTCTCAGAAGAGGTTGTCCTGAATTGCTGCCGTCGCTGACGTCAGTGACGACACTCTACTTGCATTTGCCCTCCCCGCCCTTCAGGTCCAAATTAGAAGAAGCAAGCTGTCAAAATCCCATATTAAATAACCTGCCACAAATGCATGTCCAAGAAGTAAACAATCTACTAATGTCAGATTAACATACACAAGTGTACTAGTTATATTTTCTAATTAGGTGCTTCTGAATTGTTCCAGTGTGTTTGTGTCAGTGTACTCCATGCCGTTTGTGCACTGTGTTTGTCTGTTGACGACTAGTCGCAACGCTTCCTTATCCACACACTGCTACTAGCTGGTTCCATGAGCTGTGCCTCCCCGAGCGGATGATCCGTTGATTTTGAATCTGTTCGCGACACTGACTCACTACTCAGTCAGCACTCCGTGTCTCGCGACTGCGAACCGGATCGCATCGTTCATTTAAAAGAGCCGTTCAAGGGAACCGAATCGTTCGCGAACGTCTCATCTCTACTGCCGACGGGGCAGCGTCTTCTATCGTTGTGCACGCAGTGCTGTGCACTGTGTGCAGGTATCGTACATGGCGTTGTGCTCGCACCGAAAACACTGTGTATCATATGATAACCCTGCTATTGTACAGTGACCATAAACATCTTATCTTATCATAGGTGATTCTGCTAGCCCTGCTTACCCTTAGCAATACCATTCTATATGGAACAATGAGCAAGATACAGACACAAACTCGTCCAAAATGAGAGGGAAAGGCGATCGACGGATCGAGGCGTTGTGAGCTTTTTTCACAATTTCTGCCTCTAATATTTGATGATTTGGCCAATGTTTAATTTGTCATTTTAGAGGTATTATAAAGTCCTAAAAGTGTCACTTTAGAAATGTGCAGATACCCTCTATGCTCTTAAACTTTATGTTGGTTTGCTTACTGTTGAGTGAGAAAACAATGTTGCACATTAAGTCAATCATCTGGGGACGGCCCAAAATAATTTGGGGACCCACAGGTTGAGAACCACTGTATTAGAGTAAGGTTAACTCCATAGACACATACAAAACGGTAAGAAAGTTACAAAACGATGGCACCACCTCTTTAAGCCCCAGTAAGGGATGTGTGTGTCGGCACGAGGCCCCTCACTAACCGCCGGACATGAGGACGTACATTATGAGGACGTACATTAGCACAGCGGCTTCCAGCGCGACACGCAGGGACGTGCTGGCCATTGGGAAAAGCGGGACAACTCCCGAACGGCCGGTTCATTCCCGGCCGGTCCAGGCCGGGAATAAAAATAAAATGTCGGCCTTCGTTCCATTTTGGGGGCTGGGCAGTCAACAAAGTAAATCGTCACTGTCGGGCAGAAACCTTGTATCTCCAAGTTTCAAATGTGTACATTTTTTCGCAAAGCAAAGCCCTGCTTCATCATACAAGGCCGTCGCACAAAAGTAGTGAAAACAGCAGATCTACAAGCACACAATGCCTCGCGGTGTGAGGCGTTGTGTGCTTGTAGATCGGCTGTTTGCACTAGTTTAAATCATTTTTAAAATGGTTTTGGACATACAAGGTTTCCACCCGACAATGACGAAATATAACTCATGTAATTGGCCCGCTGGCTTGTCACTTGTCATGATCTGAAATGGCAAATCTTTGAGTAGCAGCAGCGCTATAGAGAGAGATCTCTCTCTATAGCGCGCAATGAGGGCCTCTACAACCCTTTTTCCCGGGCTGAATCAGGGGCCCAGCATTTCCCTGTCACTAACCCCCGAACATGAGAACGTACATTAGCACAGCGGCTTGGAGCGCGACACGGGTGACATCATGCACGCTGAGTGGGTAGACGTTCACACCATTATGGTGTCCGTACGACTGTAATGGTTCTGGTTTGGATCCGGCGGGTGAATCCGTATAGCTACTGTATATGGCATAATGGGGCTATAGGAACAAGGAGCATGTGTGTGTGTGTGTGTGTGTGTGTGTGTGTGTGTGTGCGTGCGTGCGTGCGTGCGTGCGTGCGTGCGTGTGTGCAGGGGTGTTGCAACCAATTCTGGGCCCTGGGTACAAGGATTCACTGCGGGGCCCCCCATGAATGTTCTTCATAGGGGGAGGGGGTTTAACGCATTTAGACTGGGAAGAAATGATTACACATTATTAAAATATCAGATATACAAGCTCACAGCGCGGCTGCGAGCTTGTAGATCTGCTATTTTTCAAAAATCGTGAACATTTGTCTTTGAATATTTCAAATCCTTCTAAGGTTTTTTGAAAAACCTATGTTTCTATGTCTGTGGTGCTCAAACTATTTTCATTTGAAGGACCCCCAAAATGATGGCCACGGACCCCCATCTCAAAATATTTAGTTCCAGGGACCTCCCAGAAGCAAAATTTGAGTTACAAATAAAAGAAAATACATCAAAGATTTGCACACATTCTCACGACTTTTCAAAAATAGCAGATCTACAAGCTCGCAGTGCCGCGCTGTGAGCTTGTAGATCTGCTATTTTTCATAGGCTAAAGTATGAAATAATTAAGGCCCCTCCACCTCGGGCCCTTGCAACTCAGTCCCACTTTTCCCCCGCTTGTGACGCCCCTGTGTGTGTGTGTGTGTGTGTGTGTGTGTGTGTGTGTGTGTGTGCGTGCGTGCGTGCGTGCGTGCGTGCGTGCGTGCGTGCGTGTGTGTGTGTGCGTGCGTAGGGGGGTTGGCTTTAGTTGAGGGTCCTCCGAGGTGACGAGGCCTAATTGGCCGTCATCTGGGCGGAGAGAGAGAGAGAGATAGAGAGAGAGGGAGAGAGATAGAGAGAGAGAGGGAGAGAGATAGAGAGAGAGAGGGAGAGAGATAGAGAGATAGAGAGAGAGAGAGAGAGAGAGAGACATCTCTCTCTCTTTCCGTGTCCTCCATGACAGCCGGCGTTGGAGTGAACACCTTTCGGAACATCTGGTGATGGCGGTCGGGCCTTTCCTGGGCCAGTGGAAGGCAGAGAGGGAGAGAAGACATGTTCCCTTCCTGCAGGGGGACACGGACCCTGCAACCCTAATGCCGGGTGCCTGTTCCACATCCACATAGCCAGCGTGCACACACGTGCACGCGCACAGCGCACGCACACACACACACACACACACACACACGCACGCGCGCACGCACACACACACACACGCGCGCACGCGCGCGCACACACACACACACACGCACGCACGCACGCACGCACGCACCCCCACACACACACACACACACACACACACACACACACACACACACACACACACACACACACACACACACACGGAGCACTGTGCTTTTCCATTCAAGCTGAGCCGTATAGAGGTGGAAGAAATACTGAAAAATCCTACTCAAAGTAAGAGTACTGCTACTTTTTTAGTAAGAGTAAGAGTAAAAGTACTAGTCCAGGAAATTACTCAAAAGTAAGGGTGCCCTCACACCAAAATACCTACAGTAGAGTGGAATCCGCCAATGCATTTCAATGAGATTGGAGCGTTTTTTGCCAGTAGAGGATTTCTGCAAAAAAAAAAAATGCTCCATTCTCATTGAAATGCATTGGCGGATTCCACTCTAGGTATTTTGGTGTGAGGGCACCCTAAGAGTAAAAAGTAGCCTATTTAAAACTACTCTTTGAGTAAAAAGTAAAAGTACTTTTTTTTTCCTTGATTTACCCTTTTTTTCTTTTTTATGTTTTATATTATTATAATTTATATTGGCAAAGTAACTAGTAACTAAAGTTTTCAAATAAATGCAGTGGAGTAAAAGTACGATATTTGGATCCGATATGTAGTTGAGTAGGAGTAAAAATATTGGAAATTGGGAACACTCAAGTAAAGTACAAATACCTCAAAAGTGTACTTAAGTACAGTACTTGAGTAAATGAGTGATGAGTGATTGGGTTCCATCATAGGTTAGGAGAGGTTGTTTTTGCGTTGCGTGACACGACCAGAATGACGTCACGTGACATCGTGTTCACATTATGATGGGTGTGCTTTTGTTGTTGTCATTCCTGCTGTTCCCCTTGAAATTACAATGTCTGCAGTCTGTCT
The DNA here is from genome assembly GCF_963921795.1 of Nannobrachium achirus. Classification (NCBI taxonomy): domain Eukaryota; kingdom Metazoa; phylum Chordata; class Actinopteri; order Myctophiformes; family Myctophidae; genus Nannobrachium; species Nannobrachium achirus. Next base: position 31,979 of record NW_027665100.1, read on the forward strand.
GCGCAGCGTGCCAGCTAGCACACACACACACACACACACACACACATGCACACGCACACACTAACACACACACACACACACACACACACACACACACACACACACACACAACGCAGCACGGAAGAGGGGGAGGAGGGGTGGCTCGTCTAATTGCGAGGACGCGAATGGAAGGCCACGAATGATGAGGAGAGGAGATGTGGTGTAAAGTAACAACGTACTGAAGACTCACCTCTTCAGACTCCACCTGAACCCATAGCACTACTGTAACGGGAGAGTGTTTTCTGCTGGTGATTCAGTCAGAGTGTATCAAAGGGTGCGTTCGTAAATGCGCACCGGGTGTGGTTAGGGTTAGGGGATATGGTTAGGTTTAGGCATAGTTTTACTGAGGTTAAGGTTAGGGTTAGGGTTAGGCATAGTTTTACTGAGGTTAGGGTTAGGGTTAGGCATAGTTTTACTGAGGTTATGGTTAGGGTTAGGCATAGTTTTACTGAGGTTAGGGTTAGGATGAGGGTTAGGTTGAGGCACTCACTACACTGAGCACACACCCGGTGCGCATTTCCGAACGCACCCTTTGATACACTCGGACTGAAACACCAGCAGAAAACACCATCCCCTACTGTAACACTCACTGACCGTACATGAAGCTAGTTAGCATTTTTTGTTTTTGTTTTTTAGAGACGTTTTTTTTACTGATTAGGTGCATGGTCTACCTACTATGTTTTTCTAGATTGATATTCCTATGCATTTGTTGTATTGTTGTTGATGTGCCGACATATCATCTTGCTTATTATAGTGATGTGTATTATTTACCTGCTTATTGTAAGACGCTTTGGATTAAAAGCGTCTGCTAAATGCCTAAACTGTAAACTGTACATTTACTCAAGTATTGTACTTAAAGGGGAAGACCACCCATTTTCAATATTGAACTATGTCATTAATATACCTTAGAGGAGTTGTGTGGAAATAGAAAAAAAGTTCCCCCCCTTCTGTGTTGCCTAGAACTGGAAGATTGATTTTGGGGTTTGTATTGTAATTTACAATGTGTGATGTCATCAAGTTGTACTTTACAATACAAACCCCAAAATGGGTGGTCTTCCCCTTTAAGTACCATTTTGAGGTATTTCTATTCACGTTACTTGAGTATTTCCAATTGTCAGTACTTTCATTTCTACTCATCATCTCTCAGCCTTATATACATCTACAAGCTCGCTGGCGTTCACAATGTTGAGCTTGTAGATCGGCCATTTTCAAAGGATCTTTTTAATATGTTCCATTCATGTGAAAACTTCAAAATGGGACATATTCTGCGCACAGAGCACTTTCTACTTTTGATACTTTAAGTATATTTGGACGCAGATACTTTTGTACTAAATTCTGAATTCCGGACTTTTAAGAGTTGTGTTTATTTCTACATCGCAGCTTTGATAAATTTCTTTCCCCATCGCTGGACAAGAACGGAGGAGAGAGGAGAGAGGAGAAGAGAGGGGTCGGGGGGGAGAGGTCAGGAGGTCAGGAGGTCAGGAGGTCAAAGTCCTACGTGATAAAGAGCGGAGGTCGCGTCCTTATCGAGTGGAAACCTTGTATGTCCAAAACCGTTTTAGTTTTCATCATTAAAAAAAAAAAAAAATCCAAATAGTGAAAACAGCCGATCTACAAGCACACAACGCCTCGCACCGTGAGGCGTTGTGTGCTTGTAGATCTGCTATTTTCACTTGTAGATCTGCTATTTGCAGGGCTTTCATTTACAGAAAGAACATACACATTTGAAACTTGGAGATACGAGGATTCTACCCTGACGGTGACGATGCCTGCGTGGCTCCGCTTCCGAGCGTCGACTGCTGTGAGGCCGAGACCGACCGACCGCGGCCCACCGGCTGCTTTTAGCAGGTATGGTATAGGTCAAGGCTGGGGCGAGTGAGGGGGGGGGGGGGGGGGGGGGAGAGAGAGGGCTGTTTGTGAGTTGCATGCAGCGTGCGAGCGACCGCGAAACAGTCAACGACCCTGAGCGGTGAATTACAGCGTGTGTGTGTTGTTGGAACGAACGCCCGCGTTTGTTTATCCTCCTTCAGACGGGTTGGGGATGGGGGGGAGGGGGGGGGGGGCTGCGGTCGAGCGGCGGAATACGAGACAGGGGCCTGGACGCTGAGAGAGCCCCCCCTCCCCCCACCTCCCCATCAGACGAGGCACAAGGCCCTTCGGTTCATTAGGAAGTCTGTGCTCAACTGAAGGGCTTGTGCTCTCTCTCCCTCTCCCTCTCCCTCTCTCTCTGATACACCGTCTTTCTATCATTCTATCTCTCCTCTTCCATTTTGATCAGTCTTTCTCTCCATCTCTCTCGCACTCTTTCTCAGTTTTTCTCCCTCTACATACAAGTAAGACTCCCTAATCGTTGGGAGATAAGCGACCGTTAGGGTCGCATGTACGACGTATACACAAGGTGGCCTGTAAGTGGCATTACAAAATTGTGTGTGTGCAAAGTTTGGCATGGATAGGGGCAACGGTGGCAGAGATATGAGCAGGGCAAAAGTGTGACATGACATGACGTGCCGTGACGGACAGACTGACGGACTGACAGCCGGTGGAGGTTTTGATAGTAACTGCGACCTGATGGTCGCAATCAATATCTCTCCATCCAACTCTCCTCTCTCTCTCTCTCTCTCTCTCTCCTCATCATGCAGTGTCTCTCGCCCCAGCAGCAGCAGCAGCAGCAGCAGCAGCAGAGAGGATTCCTTCAGCATTACAACTCAAACCCCAAACGTCTGGAGGAAAACCTCAGCCTGTCCTCCGGATGCCGACCTCCGTCAGCACCATGCGCACATTTGCACTGTTGTTGGAAGTAATTAGAAGTGCATTCTACTCTCTCATCTCCTCGTCTTCCAAGTGGGCGAAGGAGGGAAACAGTGAGTCGGCCGTGAATAAGGGATGCAACGATAAGCGATATTATCGTATCGTGGAGATTTAATGTATCCGTCGTGTACTGGGATCAATTCACCTTTTATTGTCCGAGCTGCATGTCAGGTACCACTTAAACCCTCAATTGGTAAAACGTACTTAGAATATACGTACTTGATACAATCTTTTTTTCACTCTCTACAACATCTCTTTGCCCAAAAATAGCTCACAACGCGTCGCGTTGCGACGTTTTGTGACTCACAACACGTCACAACACGTCAGCTATTTTCAGCTATTTTTTGGCAAACGTTCCGCCCCAGGATAATGGATTTTGGGGAAATATTGATTATCGCGATAACATCGTAAATCGTCATTTATTTTCTTTGGTCACAATGATCGTGGCATGACATTTTCATATCGTCCTATCGTCCCTGGCCGGGACTTCAGCGAAATAAAATAAAAAAACTCAGTGGAGGATTCTGTAGAATAGAGGAGGAAATGAGGAGCACCGAGAGGCACGCACACACACACACACACACGCACAAAACACGCACGCACACACACGCACGCACACACACGCACACACACACACACACACACACACACACAGACTACACCAGGCACAGAAAGGGAAACGGTCTAAAAACAAACAGGGACACTACTCTTGGGATACACGTGTGGGTGTGTGGGTGCATTAGTGAAACACACATGGATATGTGTTTGTGTGATGCATGTGTGTGTGTGCATGTGTTTTTGTGTGTGTGTGTGTGTGTGTGTGCGTGCGTGCGTGTGTGCGTGCGTGCGTGCGTGCGTGCGTGCGTGCGTGCGTGTGTGCGTGTGCGTGCGCGCGCGCGTGCGTGTGCGTGCGTGGATGCGTGTGTGTGAGATAAAGACCTCAGATGATTAAAAAAGAAACCTACTGGTCTATTTCTTTATCCGATGTGTACAACATGCAGCTACACTGAAGATTTCACCTTATTACGTATCATCAGTTGCTTAATATGTGTCATGTCTTACATAGAATAGAGAGAGAGAGAGAGAAAGAGAGAGAGAGAGAGAGAGAGAGAGAGAGAGAGAGAGAGAGAGAGAGATAAATAAGGCTCATCACAATAGTGAGATGGTATAGGATCGCACAATGACATGGGGGGATGGGGGAGAGAGACAGGAACGTGCAGAGAATGTTGGAGAGGCAGGGGCTGACATTTCTAAAAGGGCATTTTGGTGATAACGTCGAAAATAGCCAACCTCCAAGCTCACAACGCGTCGCGCTGCGACGCGTTGTGAGCTTGGAGGTCTGCTATTTTTGGTTGGTTGATACCACACTGAACTAAACATAATCAAGTCAATACTGGAGATGTGGTGTAACGGCACGGATTTCTACACTGAGAGGGCAATTTGTTAAATATAAGATGCTTCATTGATGTTGAGCAGAGTTTGGACAAGGCAATTCTCTTGAATGCTGCCTTCACATATGGCATGGAAAGAGGGCATTTGCGTGTCTTTCACCATGGTAAAAACTGCATTCATGGTCTGGAGAGGGTATTTTTTTACGGGCCGGGGCTCAAGCCCCCTTTGATGTCTATGTGTGCACGTGCCTGGATAGAGATATACTTTTCATTGGTTCAATATTCATAAAACCCACACAGAAACATTAGCTATTAAGCTGCACCTTCACTGAAATGTTTTTTTTTTTTTTCTCCAGAAATTTGCACGACAATCTTGTATTGAACTATGGAGATAGAGTTTTCATTCTGTGCGTATGATAAAGTGTGCGTATGTTCTTTCTTTGTATTGGCCAATATCCTCTCTATACATTCTATCGTGTCTCAGAGGAGAAAATGGGGACGTTAATGGTGCTAATCTGACACAATTAATCCCATTTCCATAATGCATTGTATAGCTTAGTACAGACGAACCCGTGCTTGAACACGCACACGCACAGGCACATACGCACGCACGCACACACACACACACACACACACACACACACATTACATATCTCTTCTACAGTACACACTACAGTTTCCTTGTGTGGAGAAGAGAATAAAGATTGTGCGCGCGTGTGTATGTGTGTGTTTGTAGGAGGGTGTATGCACACACGCACAGTAGTAGCACCAGGGACGTGCAGAGAATGTTAGAGAGGCAGGGTCTGAAATTTCTAAAAGGGCCTTTTGGTTAAAATTTGGAAAATAGCAGACCTCCAAGCTCACAACGCGTCGTGCTTGATATCACACTGAACTAAGCATTATAGTGAATACTGGAGATGTGTCGTATAACAGCATGGATTTCTACACAGAGAGGGCAATTATTTCAATATGCTGCATTCAAGTTCAGGAGAGTTTGGACAAGGCAATTCTCTTGAACGCTGCCTTCAGGTATGGCATGGAAAGGGGGGGCATTGTAATTTCTTTCACCATAGTAAAAACTGCATTCATGGTCTGGAGAGGGCACATTTTTACAGATGGGTAAAAGGGGCAGGGGCTCAAGCCCCCTTTGATGTCTATGTGTGCACGTGCCTGAGTGGCACATAATATGAACACATTTCCACTTGTACAGGAGAGACACAAGCAACAACTTATTTTCGAAAAACCAAGTACCGTTGCGGTAAAAAGAAAAAAAAAAAAAAAACGAGGGGAGAAAAAAAGGCACTCGACACACACAAGTGTTAACATGTCTTTACCGCTCAAACCAATTCCCGGGGTACTTGAGGGACAATTGCCCCCCCCTTCTCGAGTGAGACGAAGAGGAGAGCAATTTCCCGTGAAGAGGTAGGTAGGTGCCTACGCTTATTAGTATGTGAAGTGAGTGGCATTATTATTATTAGTTTTTTTTACATGAATTTGGTAACCTTGGTTTGCTACATTTTAAGCCTCAAATAGCGGGAACGCGCCCGAGTCGCGTTAGATTTTAACCACTTAAACCATTGTGTCGTGCTTTAACTATTGAAAAATAGCAGATATACAAGCTCGCAGTGCGGCACCGAGTGCCGTGCAGCGAGCTCGTAGATCTGCTATTTCTAGAAAAATCGTGAAAATGTGTGCAAGTTCTTTGAATATCTTTGACCCGATCTTTGACCCGACTTCTAAATCCTTCCTCTAAATCGGCTGTTCTCAAACCTTTTTCATGTCAAAGACCCCCAAAATTACATTTATTTGGCCGCGGACCCCCCATCACAAAGCCCCCCCCCCCCCCCCCCCCCCCCAGAAGCAGAGATTTGAGTTATAAAAGTTTGCTTTGAAAAATATATATTGAAAAAATTGGAACACATTTTCACGATGTAAAAGAAATAGCAGATCTACAAGCTCACAGCGCTGAGCTTGTATATCTGCTATTTTTCATTAGTTAAAGCATTCAATAATTCTAGGCCTAAATGGGTTAATTAGAAAGTCTGTGAGAAAAAAAATCTATACATAATTGTGATAGAGATAAATTCAGACTGCGGCGAATATAGAGAAAGAGAGAGAAATGATCACTCCACTCCTAAACACCCATTCATTTATTCATTTATTTATTTATTTCTGAAGGCCCTGTGTGTGATTTCTGCTTGGTTTGATTTTTTTGTCAAACAATGTCGCCATCTACAGGCAAAGAAAAAAACAACAGCAACTAAACATCCATTGATGGGTAAAAGACATGCTTTAAAAGTCTGTCACTCGTATAGGGATAATTCTTCTGTTGTCGGTGAAC
>NW_027665099.1:5000-36204 GCF_963921795.1 Nannobrachium achirus
TTTAGAACATATACGTACATAACAATTACATTTCTGTTTGGCTTGAAGGTTTTGTGAACAAACTTGCCAAAGGGCAGATATATGACAAAGAAATGAAAAAACAGAGATGTTAATGTTAATTAATTTCTATTACTGTATCTCAAATTATTAGGCAATTATGTAATAATTATGACAGGCCTAGTAACTCCAAGACTTCAAGGTTTAACCACTGAGCCACTTAACCACAAAGAAAATTATTCAAAATGATTTAAAAAATAGCCAATCTGCAAGCTCACGACACACGCAAGCTTGTAGATCTGCTTTAGTTTTTTAAACAATCGTTTGAAATGTAATTCTTTCCCTATAACGACGAAGGTGACTAAATGAACATTGAGGCTTGTACAGAGTAGAACACGACTTGTTCAAATGGATTCTTGCGGGTCTGTAACTCTGAGAGTGTACAAATGGAACCATATCGTACACTCTCAGAGGTACATTAATACTGAGGATTGTAGAGTGTAGATTGGGGTTCCCAAAGACAATAAAAAAATAAAACAAGAAGACATTCCAGACCCTTCACGGGTCCATTTGGACCCCTGACAGGCGCCCGGACCAGACGTTGAGAACCAGCTGTGTAAGGAGGAGGTCAGTGAGCCGGCTAAGTGTCCAACTGTGTTGTTGCTGCTGTACAGTGATAGGAGGATGCAGACATGGAGGTAGACTGCTGCTATTGATCTACCTGCTAGAGGGAGGGAGAGACGCTGCCAGCCTATCTCTCTCTCTCTCTGCTGCTCACCATGAGGCCGTCTGCTCGCTTTATCTCACCGTCTGATTGTTGCCCTCCCAACCTCTTGACCTCTCCCTCTCTCTCTCTCTCTCTCGCTCTCTCTCTCTCTCTCTCTCTCTCTCTCTCTGAGTTACCAATGGATAAATTAAGCAGAGAGGAATTAATTGCGACCAAAGGTAGCAGTTTAGTATGTGAAACAGCACATGCTGAGTCTGACTCTGTCCATCTGGACGTGTACACTTTTTTACGGTTTATGGGTTTGCCGCTCTGACATCATGCTCTGACATCACTCTGATGTCAGGGGAACCTGACATCACAGCATATCTCCTAATGCAGTACATGGATCTCCATATATGGGTACCGGGGGTCTCCATATATGGGTAACTGGTCCGATATACATCACTGGCCAGATGGCCAAGACATTTTGTCGCCCTGAGGCGTCTTACTAGTTGTTTTCGATGAGGTTGGCTTATTTCTTTCCCCCATTATTGTGTTTGCCTGATAGCCGTTCTCGATGAATGATGTGCTCTGTGTCACTGGCGATGAAGTGATCATCCTCCTGCCTGTCAGTCATTCTGACCATTATACATTCTAAACATCATGCAAGTGCACAGCCGTAGAGAGCCTGCCGTGGTGCTGTGCTCACCTGCGGAGAGGAGCTAGCATATGGTGAGATATAAAACATTTACCAGAAGAATTCCCCTCCCTTCCTCTGTTCTCCGCTCGGGTTCCTGCTCCGCCACGTTTGATTCCCACCGGCAGTCTCACGCTGGTCCCCCGCTCTCTTGCATGCTCTCTCTCTTTCTTTCTTTCTCTCTCGCTGTCTATCTCTCTCTTGCTTTCTCTCCCTCCCCCCCCCCTCTCTCTCTCTCTCTCTCTCTGTCAGTTTATCTCTAAGGATGGGACGATAAGCGATATTATCGTTTATCACGATAATCGTATCGTGGAGATTTAATTTATCGTGAAATCGTCCTCCGTCATGCAATTAGTAAAAGGTACTTATAATATACTTGACAAAGTCTTTTTTTCCACTCTCTATTGCGACGCGTTGAGCTTGTAGATCGTCTATTTTTTGGCAAATATTCCGCCCCTGCAGAATGGATTTTGATTATCGCGATAATATCGTAAATCGTGATTTCTTTTGTCACAATAATGGTGATATGACATTTTCATATCGTCCCATCCCTATTTATCTCTGCCTCTTGCTTTCTGTTTCTCTCTCTGTTTTCTCTTTTTTTTCATCAAAATGTTGTAGTAGCAGAAGAGATGTCTCCCTCACAGGCATTATTTTTTTATTAATGTCCTGCTTGATATTCCAAACATAGACTTACATCAGATTTACATTTATCTCATTACCCAATATGCGGTAAGGTTATGCGTGTTGTGTGTAGGTGTGTGTGTCTGTGTGTATGTGTGTGAGAGAGTGAGAGCGAAAGATCTAGTCAGAAACCAGTGTGCAGTCAATTATCTGTGAAAGTATGTATGCTTGAGCATTCGGCAAGATATACAGTCAAAGTGAGAGACAAGAGTTACAGAATAAGAACTACTGTAGAAAGAGAGAGAGAGAGTCTGTGGTTGTGGCACTCCTCTCATTGGGCCCCTTATGTTCCAATCACAGAAAGACACCCCAAGGGAGCCGGGCAGAACCACAACAATTCCATTTTCCAGCCACACACACTCATGCACATTACACACGCGCACACGCACACACACACGCACACACCACGTGCACACCAGGTTAGCCAAAATAGGCTCCATTCATCTGTTCATCCAGTCTGAGAGAGCCCTGCCTTATCGTCAGCCATGAAACATAACGCTGCTGTCGAGTGGAAACCTTGTATGTCCCAAACCCTTCCTTTTTTTAGACTTAGCCGATCTACGAGTTGTGAGCTTGTAGATCTGCTATTTGCAGTACTATTGTGCGACACTCTTGTATGATGAAGTATGATTTACGAGAAAATACAAAAACGAAATTTGGAGATACAAGGTTTCTGTCTGACACTGACAGTAAGGATAATTTCACCCTGTCTTTTCTCTTCACTTAGGGTTAGTTAGGCTCTCCATTAGTCATTGCACCATCTCTCTCTCTCTCTTCCTCACGCACACACACACACACACACACACACACACACACACACACACACACACACACACACACACACACACACACACACAGACACGCATGATTGGTTGACATGGCAGGCCGGTGCCAAACTACAAAGCCTTCTTTTCCATCTGCATCTCTCTCTCTCTCTCTCTCTCTGTCTGTCTCTTTCTTTCGTCATGCTGTGTCGTTACTGTAGGTTGATTTGGAGCCATTTTCAGTGAGCGACACCACTGTGTGACAAGTTTAACCACAACCTACAAGCTCACAACAGATTTCGTTGCAATGTCTTTTGAGCTTGTAGATCGGCAATCTTTGCCCTAGAATAGGCATTCTACTGTAGGGTTCATGTGGTTCAGCTTTTTAAGCCCTATTGTATACTTTTTTATTACATAAATAGCACGTTGTGAGTTATTTTGGCTGCCATTGTATATATATACGTATCTTCCTATACGTATATAATGGCATGCCCAAAATACAGATACTACAGTAGGTTGAAAGTGGTTAAAGGAGTAGTTCACCCCCAAAATGTTTTTTTTTTTTTTTCCTATCGATTACTCACCCCATGGAGACTTGAGGTCAATAATATTTCTTTGTTTATGTCGCATTCCCAAGACAATAATTTGAGGAGAGTCTTTGTAGGATTCCGGATGGAAATCCATCCGGAATCAATGGGGGTAAATTCATTTTAATCAAATGATTGGCTTAGGAATGCGACAAAATATATATATACTGTATATTATTGAACTCTAGTCTCCATCCATTGGGTGAGTAATCGATAGAAAAAAAGTCATTTTGGGGGTGAACTACTCCTTTAAACAATTAAAACCTCCATTCTTATTCAAACTGACCTGAGTTACAACTGTACTTGAACCACTTCTTCTCGTCTGTAGCTCGTCTATTTTGGGCTAAAGTTCCCCCCAGAACATGGATGGATGCCGGGGTTCAAGTGGTCCAATCTTCACACTTCACTGGCATTGCTGCAGGACCTCCACATCTTTCTCTCCACCAGTGGATTTGCTGCTCTTGGCAGGGTGTCCTGCCATGCATGCCCCCTCACTGTGCTATCACACGCGCACGTGTGCGCTCACACACACACACACACACACACACACACACACACACACACACACACACACACACACACACACACACACACAAAATAGCAGGTCTACAATCGGCTATTTTTGGCAAAAGGTTTGGTGTAGAGTTGAAAGAAGAGCAGACTAAGTACAGAGTGAAAGGTCAAGTTTATTAAGTATTGATGGTTCAAGTGGTTACATATCAGAAAATACAAATTTGTAACATGATTCCAAAATACACTTATTATTGTGCTGGAATCTCTGAAAAGGTTGTGGGGGTCCCTGCTTCATCTCTCTCTCAACTAAGGGGTCCCCTGCCTGAAAACGTTGAAGACCCCTGTCATAGATAACTGAAGTCATAAATGACTGATATCACAGGCTGGTCGCATGAAGTCCCAGTTCCACGTGGTACCACGTCGTTTCTATGTGGAGCCTGAAATCCACATCATTTCCTATTCTCTTCTGCTATTAGAAACATTAAACACTGAGCTGTGTCTACCCTTTGTTCCAGTGCACTGATGCAGAGCAGACACAGGCCCACCTATTCCCCAGCGTTTAGTACAATATAGCTATAATCTCCAGTCACATTGAGTCGTTATGCTGATTCAGTAAAACGTCCTCCTGTCTGGTCTCCAGAGCGGTGAGCGTGTGCTCAAAGCAGCGAGTGCGGGTATTATCAATCACAGAATCAGCTGGGTTGTCTGGCTGGGTCTTGGCAGAGGTCCAGTCCTTGGTCCGGTCATACAGCACACTATCACGGTTCCATTCACAAACACCAGGCAGCAGCTGGGGGTTCTTAACCACCACTTATGTACTTAGTTAACCGTATTCACTGAAGGCCCTATACTAGGCCTCCTCCTGTTTTCACTCTACATCAAATATGTGCGCTAAAATAGCCAATCTACGGGGTGCCCGCTGGCCTACTGTTCCAGGCTGTTCCATACCACTTAGGCATTGCCACATACTATAGGCATGGATGCCTGGCTTCGATTCCCGATCCGGACGACCTTTGCCGCGTGTCGCTCCCCATCTCTCCCCCCATTTCCTGTCAGTCTACTGTCCTATCCAATAAAGGCATAAAAGCCCCAAAAAAATAAAAAAAATAAAAGAAAAAAAGGCCAATCTACAAGCAAACAACGCGTCACGGAACGTTGTCTGCTTGTACTGTAAGTTGTAAAAGCTATTTTCACCTAATATTACCCCCAGGAAGGGGGTTGAGCTCTTCAGTACAGTATATCATTTGTCATATCATATGATGTATAGCAAAAGCTCACAACCTGTCGCTATATTTTAAAATGATTACGTTTTGTGCGTGAAATAAATAGTTTTTCAAGATTCTTCCCTTTTAATGACATGCCAGTGGCGCCAGGTTGACAGTGATTAAATGGCCACCAGCAAACATTCACATTCACCAGCAGTTCTGTCTCTAAAGCTAAGTCTCTTAAGCTCCCCCTCGGTTCAAGATCTGTTTGTCTCCAGATTTCTAATTAATGATCCGTTGTGATTGCACATCTTATCGGTCCCGTGAATTGAACCCAGGATAAGACACTTGAGCTGCGGCTTTGCTTTTGTCGTCTTGTCTTTTCATTGCCTCGTCCCTTTTGTTATTGGTTTTTCCCTCTGCGGGGCTGAGAGTCGCTCGGTCACAAATCCATCTCTTGTTGTCTCTGTGTTTAGGAATTATGCTCTGCCTTCCCATTTCCCTCAGTCTCCCTACGGCACTCAGGATCAAAACCCAACCAACCGTGTGGTTTTTGAGTGAGTGAGTGAGTGAGTGAGTGAGTGAGTGAGTGAGTGAGTGAGTGAGTGAGCGTGCGTGCGCGCGCATGTAATACTTGTGAGGACCAAATGTCCCCACAAGTATAGTAGAATTTGATTATTAGTTATTGTGAGGAGGACCATTTTAACCTCACAAGATACATGTTATGGTTAATAAAACAACCATAAACCACATAAAAAAAATTATATATATACTAGTTAATTTTACAATTAGTAAAAGATTCAGGTTGGGGTTAGGCATAGGGCTAGATTTAGAAGTTAGGTTTAGGGATTAGAGATAACGATGATTTACACTTAGTTGCGCACTGGCATTGTGTGATGAGAAATGGCTGATCTACAATTTTTCGGCTATAGGCTTATGGTTCAAAATGGCAATAAAATAAAATAAATAACAAATAAATAATGCCATTCATAAAATCACTGTCTTAAAACGTTGATGTCCTCACAAGAATAGTTATTAAAATTTGTATGTGTGTGTGCATGCGCGTGTGTGTGCGCGCCCGTGTGCGTGCAAGTGCACTTTGTCTCTGCCTATACTGTAAGTCTTGATTGTGAAAGGCTTTTCTGTATGATAATAGCTGTAAAGGCTGTCCTCTGGTGAAAGCTACTCCATTATTCCACTATTTATTATTCGACACCACGTTAATGTGGATATGACGTGTGTGTGTGTGTGTGTGTGTGTGTGTGTGTGTGTGTGTGTGTGTGTGTGTGTGTGTGTGTTTGTGAATAATTACTACGCTAGCACTACGACAGCAAATGTATTCTGTCTTACATGCTCTCTGTCCTCAGAATACTGAGGGCGCCCGTGCCTCTGGCGCAGACTTCGAAATTACAAACCTGACCTGAAATGTCCTGGAATATCTGGCGCATTTATTGGATTTGATATGACTGTAAGATTACTGGGGCCTGCATGTGCCTGTAGGGGTTACACGCTTCACTCAACTACAGACTGCAACCCAATCACCACAAAAACATGTTTGCCATTTTAACCACATGAACCCCTGGCGTCCCTGTTGTGGGCGTGTCGTAATGAGGCGACTGTTTGGGCGAAAAGAGACGATTTATAAGCTGACAACGACATGACGTGTTGCGAGATTGTAGATTTGGTGTAGAGCAGGGGTGCCCAAAAGGTAGATTGTGATCTACCAGTAGATCACAAAGGCTGTGCAGGTAGACCACATGACAACAAACGACAAAAATCACAAAACCCTTTGGCATTATGTCACTTGAATTAAGGTGACTTGATTGATTGATATCAAGAAGGGCCTGTGTCAGCTCTCTTCACGCCTTCTGATAGGAAAATTAACCCCCACAATGCGATGCTTTGTTTTCAAGAGTCAGTAGCATTACAAAGAACCCGAAAACCTACTCACTTCCATACAGAATGGGACTTTTTCCCCTCACTATTTGCCATTTCAAGTGCGTTTGCCAGTGCCACTATTCCAAAGCCCCCTCAGGTAAATCTTTTGTGGGGTGGGTAGATCATGTTGAGCTCTCAAGTCAAAAAAATGTGGGCACCCCTGGTGTATAGGGTCAAATGAGGGTGCCAAGTACAGATCCTGGCGGTCAATGATGTACACTGTACAGTATATAGGTTTTAAGTAGTTCTGTCAAATCTTTGAATAATGTATATATTTTTTGTGAACATTTCTAACTAAAATCTTTGCTTCTGGAGGTCCCTGCCTGGCACAATATTTCAAGTGGGCGTCCGCAGCCTAATACATTTAGGAGTCCTTGACATGAAAGAGTTTGAGAACCATTGGTTAAAGTAGTTTCTGTAAAACAACGTACATTATGTTGCATCAACGTTTCAAGGCAGGTTCAGAAACATCAACATTCAGCTTATCTGTGGTTAAAAAATTACAATACCAAAGTTTTTATTTCGCTGGAGACTTGAGGACAATCTCCCAGCTTTCATGGTGATTGGTTAAAACTAGATGGAAACAATTAGAGAGTAAAGAATTCAATAATATAAGGCATTGCTTAACCAGTCCAAAGTCTTTAGGGAGTTCCTTCCTATTGGATGGGTAGTGATATGATTGCTTTCCAACAGCAGTATGCATTGGTTTGTTTGTTAGCTGTTGATCTAGCAGCTACATTGCATTTCTGCACAGGGTTCAATTTGTAAAAAATACTCTTTTCTATATACAGTATATGAATATCTTAACCTCTTAAACCCTATACGTGTTGCATCGCCTGGGACTCCGTGCCCCCAAGCAGAGGCATGGATTAATTCATGTGCTCATTCTCCGGAGTGACACTGCCAATGTCACTGAGTAGATTTGTCCACATTTGTGTCATTGTGACATGTGATGTGTGCATACATACAAGCACATGCATAGGCCGATTCGCGTCTACTCGCTTGGTCATGTAAGAATGCATAGTGAAACACAGCACATCATTTGGCCCACTAATGTATCCAAAAGGCCCTACTCAGCTTTTCTCAACCGCCCCTTAGTTCCTATAGATGCAGGAAGTGCTTTAGCGAGACTCTCTGATGTATATATTAAATTAGACCTGTCATTTAATACATCCCTCAGGCGTAGCGTTGGGCATCGGTTTCCCCCTGCGTCTTTGTGAGGCCGGGCCAGGAGAAATCCATCCTTGCACTGGCCTCCCCCGTGCCTTTGAGAAGAAGCTTCTGTAATAGGTTTATTGAAAATAACAAGGTTGTCTTCTAGAGTTACACTCCTGGTTCTCTCCCATAGTAGACGTCAGTAGACCATGGAGCATGTCGGGGTTTTCTTCTTCTTCTTTATAGTAGGTATATTTGATATAGCATTGAGGACACATTGCAGATTATGTTGTGTGCCTTTCTGAAATGGCAAAGTCAACACAGTGTGTGCACACGTGTGTGTGTGTGTGTGTGTGTGTGTGTGTGTGTGTGTGTGTGTGTGTGTGTGTGTGTGTGTGTGTGTGTGTGTGTGTGTGTGTGTGTGTGTGTGTGTGTGTGTGTGTGAGGGGGGGGGGGGTGTAATTAATCAGTCATGGTGATGAGGACAGATGTGTAAAACAGACTGCACTCTGTTTTACCCATTATGAAATCAAGCCTACTGTACCGTATAGATTGTCTAGTTATAATGATGAGGAAAGTTATGATTATTCTTTTCTAGTTACAGTGATTTCTGGCTGCTGGATTATACATTTGCTGGAATGGGGCTGTTGCTCACATTTCCCCGGCGTCTTGTCTCTGTTGTGTTCCTTATTCAGTGGAAACGGAGCATTTTGACAGTCTGTTTATGATAAGCTATTGAACATACAAACTGTTCCTTGGTCATTGTCTTTGCTGTGGCTCTATCCAGTGTCCACCCTGTTTTAAAGTGTGGAAATGAGGCATTCTGACTGTCAATCCAGTTACAGCGGAGATGAATGCCCCTCCCTCTGTTCTGGTCTTTCACCCCATGACCCAAGTGCTGCTTGTGTGTGTGTGTGTGTGTGTGTGTGTGTGTGTGTGTGTGTGTGTGTGTGTGTGTGTGTGTGTGTGTGTGTGTGTGTGTGTGTGTGTGTGTGTGTGTGTGTGTGTGTGTGCATGTGTACGTGCGTGTTTACAGGCATGACATGAGAGCATGTAGCTTCAGGCTAGAGTATATGAAACCTATGACACACGCACACACGCACACACGCGCACACACACACACACACACACACACACACACACACACACACACACACACACACACACACACACACACACACACACACACGCACGCACACAGTTGGATTATAATTTAATATGACATTTCCTGACTGATGTGCTGACTGGTTTCACGTGGAGTGTGTGTGTGTGTGTGTGTGTGTGTGTGTGTGTGTGTGTGTGTGTGTGTGTGTGTGTGTGTGTGTGTGTGAGAGAGAGAGAGAGGGAGAGAGAGAGAGAGAGAGAGAAAGAAAGAGTAAGTAAGTGAATGAATGAGTGAGTGAGAATGAGATGAAGAGTATACAGTACACACACGCAGGCACCAGGCACCAAGGCAGTTTATGTTAAATGTATAGTACTTACAAAACCCTGTTAGTATGTGTTCCTTCAAATCTCCTCAGAGATTGTATTTCTTTATTTTTCTCAGGTTTTTGTGTGGCTTGGATTGACCAATACACACACTGTGCAGAACACACACTCCAGACACTTTAATCACAACTACTGCAGAAATGTCACGTTGTTCTCAGTAGCCATGTGGGTCAGAGAGACCTGCTCTTCTTTCCATCATTGAGCATCCTCTGCTCCGGGTCCCGTATTTGATATCAGCAGATGTGTGTGTGTTGGGGGTGTGTGCGTACGTGCATTTGCGCGTGCATGCATGAGTGTTTTTGTTTTTGAGTGTTTCCTATTTGCCTGGATATCAGTACAACGATAGACTGACTGACAAAGTGGCAGCTCAACGGGCACACAAACGCAACAAACGCAACGTGCGCACACACGCACGCACGCACTCACTCACTAACTCACTCACTCACTCACTCACTCACTCACTCACTCACACACACGCACACACACTCCTACAGCTATGCAGTTTTATTTTTCCAGGTGATGTATTGTTGTGTTTTTCACAGTGAACAGCCTATAGCAGCGCTTCTCTTCTCTCCTCACTGAGACATGTTGCTGCTTGCTTCTCTCTCTCTCTCTCTCTCTCTCTCTCTCTCTCTCTCCCCCCCCCTCTCTCTCTCTCTGTCTCTCTCTCTCTCTCTCTCTCTCTCTCTCTCTCTCTCTCTCTCTCCCCCCCCCCCCCCTCTCTCTCTCTCTCGCTCACTCTCTCTCTGCTCAGCTGGGTGGCAGCCAGAGGGACATGGTAGCTCTCATTATAGAAAGGCTGCTGCCTGCCATTGATTTGGCCCAACAGCCCTCTGAGAGTACACACTGTTGGCCCTGCCTGCTAACCCCATGGTAGGAGACTGTGTGTGTGTGTGTGTGTGTGTGTGTGTGTGTGTGTGTGTGTGTGTGTGCGTGTGCGTGTGCGTGTGTGTGTGTGTGTGTCAGAGATAGAGAGAAACATCAGAGAGAGCGACACTGTAAAGTGTAAAGTTAATTTATTGTGGGGTAAGGTAGTGCAAGATGCACAGTAAAGACCTGTGTTCACTTATCCAAGTACTAACTCTGTGAAAATTGGGGTACGTAGACACCCAGGGGTCCTTGGGGATGGTCTCAAAGGGTCCCCAGCAACATTTGTTAACTCTTTTACTGCCATTTTAAGGATCTAAGGATGTCTTAAACTGCCATCAAAGTAGCTTACCTTTGCGATTTTATAGAAATATATCCATCCATTATTTCCTACCGCAATCATTTGTAAAAGACAGGCGTATCTCTCATCGAGTTGTAAAAAATAAAATAAAAATATCAACCGGGCGCAGCCGGTCCAATGAACGAGTCCGCAGTTTGTCCCTCGTTTGCACCAGTTGTAGACATACAGTAGAAATTGAGAAACTAGATTCAGGCATAGAAAACTACCAGAAAAGTGATCCTGCCAAAAATAGATCTACAAGCTCACAACGCCTCGTGCTGCAAGGCGTTGTGAGCTTGTAGATCGGCTATTTTCGTAAAAGAGGTTTGGTGCAGAGGGGAAAAAGAGCACACTAAGTACAGAGCGAAACGTCAAGTTGAATAAGTATTGACGGTTCAAGTGGTTAAATATCTGAAAACACAAATTGACATGAATCCAAAATACACTGACTATTGTGCTCTCAAATGATTAAACAATATGGAATCTATGAAAAGTTAGTGGGGGTCCCTGTTTCATCTCTCTCAGCTAAGGGGTCCTTGGGCTGAAAACGTTGAAGACCCCTGGTTTAGAAGCCTATGGGACAGGCACTGCTGGAAGGCCCTCTGTGATCAATTAAGTGTAATGCATTTGAATTGTCCATAGGGAGACTGACTGCTCATCGCATCCAGCTCAGCTCTGTTCCACAATGCTCCTTCACCTCTCATCTCCTCATACTATGTTGTGTGTGTGTTTCTACATTTTTCTCTTTTTCTTCCCTTCTTTTTTCTTTTCCCACACTTGGAAAAGCTTAGCAAAACAAAAACAACAACAAAAAAAAGTGAAGCTTGCTGTTTGGACTATAAATAATGCACGGTTGCAGATTGGGGTCAAGTGCTTTGGATTCTGCAACGCATACAGCCTACAGTGTGCGCATGTGCATGCAGGAAAAGGCATTTGTGTGCATGCATGCACGCACGCACACACACACATTCCTAGTTCGTGTTATTCTTTTGTTCTATTCTACAAAGCTATATTTATCCCCCGTGGTGCAGTCTGTATGCTAATGAAGCATGCACAATGAATCCGTACAGTGCATACACACACGCATGTACAGTATGATGCTCGCGCCTAGCCCTCATACCAGTAACATGCCCAGTGAAAACAAACACACACACACACACACAAACAGTTTACTGCCTCAGCATATATCCCTCCATGACAAAGCGTGACAAACGAGTCTGTTCAGAACACATTTAGGTCTGGCGGCGGCGTCTCCTCATGCCGACAACGACCCCTATCCCCCCTCCACCATCTCCTTTTCATATCTCCGACAAGGGCGACTCAGCCATCGCCTCTCTCCGCTCCCCCCATCCATCAGCAGCCTGCCATAAGCTGCCACCACGCGCTGATATATGACTGTTCACGTTGCTGATGCATGGGCCGCTATCAGATGTTGAGCAAGTGACAGATGATATATCATTATGTTCTTTTTCTATGATCACACACCCAACTTTGTTGTTTGAGTGTTTGCCTAAAATAAGTTTGTATTGTAAAATCGGTGGGTCTCAACATGGGGTCCAGGGACCCCCCAGGGGTCCTTGACAGGGCCCCATGGGGTCCCCAGCAAAATTTGTAGCAACTATAAGTCTCACCTCCCTATCTGTCAGTCCTTGTCCCTTTTATAAGCCATACATGGAGATCGCTTGATGCCATCACGATATGCCCATTTATGGGCATGCACCTTTTGTGCCCATATATGGAGCTGACTTATTTATTTTGCACCTGAGGAGATGTTTGGGGCTAGGCCTAGAATTATTGAATGCTTTAACCAGTGAAAAATAGCAGATATACAAGCGAGCTTGTAGATCTGCTATTTTTTGAAAAAGTCGTGAAAATGGGTGCAAATATTTGACTATATATTTTCAAAGCGAACATTTGTAACTCAAATTTTGCTTCTGGGTGGTCCCTGGAAATAAATATTTTGAGATGGGGTCCGTGGCAAAATACATATCATTTTGGGGGTCCTTCAAATGAAAAGGTTTGAGAACCACTGACATAGTACCGTATTGGCCCGAATATAGGACGATATTTTATTCTAACTAGCCCTTACCCGTTCAAAGATATGAGCTCCGAAATGATGTGCAGTGTGTGGGTTATGGGATGTGCACTGTGCACACAGTATATGAGGGATGGAAAGTAACTTTAACTGGTGTTTGCATGATAATATGTAGGCGCATCAATGTAAGAAATACCCGTTTCGTTTAATGGCTACAGAGATACTGTGTTCCACCCCCTCCCCCCACACCCCCCACACCCCCCCCCGCCCGCCCACCCGCCTGCACACACACACACACACACACACACACACACACACACAGAGCTGGTTAAACATGTTGCCTCATGCTAGATGCAGAATTGATTAGCCTCAATCTAGATGCAGAATAGATAGTATATACACCATAAAAATGCTAATATACAGCATACGATTTGTGAAAGTGACAAACTGGCTTCACAGTTATGTTAGGTGTGTTCATATGCTAATTGTGATGCGATTTCAGATCAATTGCTCCAGCCACTGAGGAGAAACGCTGTTTC
This sequence comes from Nannobrachium achirus, assembly GCF_963921795.1. Classification (NCBI taxonomy): domain Eukaryota; kingdom Metazoa; phylum Chordata; class Actinopteri; order Myctophiformes; family Myctophidae; genus Nannobrachium; species Nannobrachium achirus. Next base: position 18,516 of record NW_027665099.1, read on the forward strand.
AGACAGACAGACAGACAGACAGACACTCACTCACTCACTCACTCAGACATTCGCAAAATTATAGTATAGATAAACATATCCTCAAAATAGGGAGTCGTCCTATAATTGGGCATTAGACTTTTCACCGGGGAGATACGTTATGTATCTTTCAGGACCTTTCCCTGCTCTCTCACTCACAGCCCCCGCGAGCTCCTGCAGTAATTACCGTACAATACATGATTGATGCGCAGCGAACTTTGGACCTCGGCTCATTTCACCTCCCGTTTGGCAAAGTCGGATGGCTTTGGCATTGGACTTACCGGGCCGCGTGCGTGTGCGTTGTTCTCGCGAACATCGGCGTGGATGACGGGCGCACATGTGATCTTTAGCGTGGAAGTTTAATCCCAACAGCAACTGAATAGCCTAGCCCTAGGCTATAACGCTGGCTGCAATGGTTCCTGTTTACGTTTACAATGGTCGCATCTGAATGATGAAACAGGCCGCAAAGCTTGATGGGAAATGTAGTGTTTGTTATTGTGCTTTTCACAGTCTGAATTGTGAATGTTGTTTTTGAATAGAAGTTGACTTTGATGGTTAATGCAATGCAATACAGCAGAATGTTAGCTCTGTATAAGCTTTTCTATAATAATTTTACAATAATAACGTTTTTCTTTATAAATAACTTAATATAATATAATATATAATATTTTGTCTTCAACATATTTTTTCCCAAAATGATAATTGAAAAATTGGGGTTGTCTTAAAATCAGAGTCGTACTAAATTCGGGCTAATACGGTAGTCTCTCAAGAACAGACTAACTGAACTCCAGCTAAGTGAAAAGGACCTTTTCTTTGACAATGGCTTGCCAGATTGCTGACATAGAAACATAGGTTTTTCAAAAAGTCTTAGAAAGATTCAAAAGACACACATAGAATCGGGGTCAAAATTCTAATTTTCACGATTTTTCAAAAATAGCAGAGCTACAAGCTCGCAGCGCGGCACTCGGTGCCGCGCTGTGAGCTTGTATATCTGCTATTTTTCAATAGTTAAAGCATAAAATAATGATACACAATAATATTTACCCGTTCTGAATGGGTTAAAGGGTGATGAAATCGTAGGCTGACGTTGTAGTTTGTTTTGCAGTTCAGTTTTAAAACCGTACCGCAGGGTAAAAAACACAGCAAGCTGCATAATGCTGACCCTATAATACACCGTGATGTGAAGCAACACAGCTGCAGCTAATCAAATTAATAAAGGGTGTGTTAGATTTATGTTGCCTATTGTCTGTGCTTGTACAGATCATGCTCCATATATCATTTAAATAAGGCCCTCAGGGTCAAATTAGCACTGAGGCTGGTGTTGTGCACATTAGTGGCAGCAGCATGAGCTTTTGAATGGAGAGAAAATCCATTTCACATCGCCATTAAGTTGTTACATGGACTGCTGTTCATCTACTTTAAAATCATCTACGCGGTAAAATCGAAAGTTCAATCTGTTGAATGTGTTAATTTAGAGGACGGTAAAAAAAACATCCGCTCTCTGGTTTAACGCTCCCAGAATGTATTTCCATTTAATGACCCAACTTTTCGGCCTGTAGGCAGGGACGGATTAACCCCCACAAGGGCCCCTGGCCAAAAATTGTTTAGGGCCCTCCCCACCCTCCACCATAACCCCCCATCCCTCCTGACACGCACTACCCAGCTGGGATTTTAAGCCATGATGATCATCTGTGGGCCAAGAAAGCACCTGTAGACAACAGAGGAGGGGCCCACACATTTGATTTTTAATTAACGTATACATTTAATTTGAGTAAACTGTCAATGACCACAAGGCCCAGTTCCCCCAAGGGCCCCTGAGAGCCAAGGGCCCCTGGCAACGGCCCCACCGGCCCAATGGTTAATACAGCCCTGCCTGTAGGTCCTCATCAGGCTGTGTGCGGATGTTTTTACCTTCTTCTCCTTGATTCTTGCCTTGAGGTCCAGCACCTGAATACAGTGGTGTAAAGTTACTTAAAGGACTGGCGACACCGGCCGAAAATTAACATTATGATACAGTAGGTCACGTGGTGTTTCTTCAAACAGTCTGAGAAGGAGGCGGGGCCGTATCAGTTAGTAGTGAATGTATACTTCGTCCGTCGTGCGGTGCCGCGCAATGCATACTTCGTCCGTCGTGCGGTGCCGCGCACAACCTTGTTGTTAGCGTGTAGCGTGGCTAGCGCTGCACCGCACGGCTATTTGCGAGAGCTATTGTGTGCTACACACACAGAGTGTATGAGCCACGGACCTCAGTCCTCCGAGACAGCAGGACATATGTCTGCTAAAAGGGCTCAAGGAGAAGGAGATCGCTGGACGCTCGTTCTCCATCTTTCCCAGTGGGATCCATAATCACGCGTCCCGGCCAGGTCCTCCAGTCAGGTTTAGCGGAAGACACAGCAGGGTATGGCCGACAAAACCGTCCCTTAGACGGGGAGAAGCGTGTTGACCCTCGTAACGAATCTCTGACACCTTTTTTGGAAGAAGACATGTACTTTTTTACCATTTTATAGCGAATGGTGTATAATTTTTACCCCTAGAACTGATAGTTTTAAAGTTGGTTTAGAAAGTCGGAAACACGCCTCGGACAGCTTTTTTTGGGGCAGTTTCAAAAGATAATGATATGGATACTCGACTCCGCGAGTCTCCGCCCCTCCCCCCATATTAGCCCAATCAAATTAATGTATTGCCGTTACTGTACAGAAAGTACTACTTTCAGTACAGTAACTACAATAAATTAATTTGATTGGGTAATTTAACATGGGGGTACATGACATCATTAAAAAAATTGGCTAATTTGATAGCCATAATTAGCTGTTTTGGCCGTGTCACGCCCCCTTTAAGTACATTTACTTAAGCACTGTACTTAAGTACAATTTCGAGGTATTTGTACTTTACTTGAGTGCTTCCAATTTCCAATACTTACTTCTACTCCACTACATCTCGGATCCAAATATTGTACTTTTACTCGACTATATTTACTTGAAAACTTCAGCTACTAGTTACTTTGCATAAATTATAATATTATAAAACATACATAGTCCACTTTAGCCCTATTTTATACCGTGGCTATTTGAAAATAGACGATCCACAAGCGAGTGAGCTTGTAGATCTGCTATTTTTAAACAGTTTGTACTTTTACTTTTACTACTTTAAGTACATTTTGATGCCAATACTTTTGTACTTCTACTCATGTAAATTTTGAATTCTGGACTTCTACTTGCAACAGAGTATTTCTAGAATGCAGTATTGATACTTTTACTTAAGTAGAAAATGTGAGTACTTTTTCCACCACTGCCTGAATATAGGTACAAGATGTGCACACAATCCCCTCTGTGAAATGAGTCCACAAGGTCCCATAATGTACATTTTTCCACTCTAGGGATTTTTACAGTGAAGAAATTGTGCCAGACCAGTATAGGAGGAGCACTCATCACCGTGACTAATACAAGTCAGAAGAATATACCACAATAGCAGTGGTTCTCAATCTTTTACATTTCAAGGTCTTCCCTTAACTCTGACAGTATACAAATGGACCCTAACCGGTCCATTTGGTTCCATTTGTATAATGTCAGAGTTACAGACTTGTAAGGGTCAATTTAGACCCCCCCCCCCCCCCCCCCCCTGGAACCTACATTCATGGCGATACGATACGATTCGATTCAAGGGTTTCAAATCCATATAGTAATAACTATTTAGCAAGACATTAAATATGTGTGAAACGTGTCAATGGAGCAGGTTTTCTAAGGGAAAGATCTATTATTATCAAACATATAATTTTCGAAATGTCTGAGTGAGTGAGTGAGTGTCTGTCTGAAACAGCGTTTCTCCTCAGTGGCTGGAGCAATTGATCTGAAATCGCATCACCATTAGCATATGAACACACCTGACATAACTGTGAAGCCCGTTTGTCACTTTAACAAATCATATACTGTATATTAGCATTTTTATGGTGTATCTACTATCTATTCTGCATCTAGCATGAGGCACATCTATTCTGCATCTAGCATGAGGCAACATGTTTAACCAGCTGTGTGTGTTTGTGTGTGGGTGGGTGGGCGGGCGGACGGGCGGGCGTGTGCGCAGGCAGGCGGGCGGGCGGGCTGGGGGGGGGAGACACAGTATCTCTGTAGCCATTAAACGAAACGGGTATTTCTTACATTGATGCTCCTACATATTATCATGCAAGCACCAGTTAAAGTTACTTTCCATCCCTCATATACTGTATGCACAGTGCACATCCCATAACCCACACACTGCACATCATTTTGGAGCTCATATCTTTGAACGGGTAAGGGCTAGTGGATATAAATGAGTAAACACTGATTCTTTAGCAAATACATGGACGTTATATTACAACACATGGACAAACCCACACCTTGACATGAACACAGAGATTACATACATTTATCGATAGACCAAGAGTAGCTATATGGAATGGAAAAGCAATTAGACCCCTCTTTTTCATCTTTCCCTCTTAAAATTGTTTCCATCTCTATATACATTCTTAAACTGACAGAACGGTGCATTCGACAGAACGGTGCATTCGACGACCCAAAGCAGTCCAATTGCATTCTTAAACTGACAGAACGGTGCATTCGACAGAACGGTGCATTCGACGACCCAAAGCAGTCCAATTGGCTAGGACTGATCACGTGGCACACGTGCCGACGTCCTCACGTCACACCAGCGCCATACGTGCTGCTGACGTAAAGTCAACACAAGGCTAACAGTTAGCTAAACAAATGATGTACTCACGTTTGCAGAGTCAATAGCACTACTGTCCACATTCCAGTACATTCCATCACTTAGGCACGAGTCCCGATCACATTACCATAATCTTCATGTATGTACATCCCATTACAGCCACATAACGTTAGTCTTTTTATTTATGCGCAGTTCCTAACAGCGAGGAAGCTATTCGCAATCTAGTCTATGAAGGGAGCGCTCGTTTTATGGTTAGATACGCCAGTCAGTTACTGTCCACGACATTGCAAGCGGCGCGAAGGCCAGCGGACCTTGGTCCTGCTCTTCGCCCCCGAGCGCCGAAGAGAGTTACGAAGCCGTGGTGAATGCAATCGTTATATTTATGCCCAGGCCGTAAGGCCTGGGCAAGCGCACGATAAACGCAACGTTTGGTGCACCTCGCGCGGTCCAAGTGACTACAACCGAGCGCTCCCTACGTCCGGTTCAGCCAATCACAGGGGGCTTGGGGGAGACCGGAACCAGACCGGAACAGGGACAGGCTTGCTTAACGGCCAGACGCTTCCTAACAGGGAGTGCGTCCGCCGGTAAAATATGTCCGACCGGAAACGTGCTGCGCCACAATAGTTCCCCCCATAGAGAGGCACAGATAGATGGATACATCATAGATAGATAGATAGATAGATAGATAGATAGTACTATAGGGAATCAATTATAATAAAAACAATCATAATAATTAAAACACATATTATTAACAAGTATATGGAATTAATATAGCACATCTATCTATACTGAGAGCCACAGAAAGATAGATTAGATGCACACATCTATCAATAGAGAGAAAGAGATAGATAGATAGATAGATAGATAGATAGATAGATAGATAGATAGATATTATAATACAATAATAATAATAAGGGTAATAATCTATCTATAAATGCGAGAAGTCTCTGCGTGTGTGTCTGTCTGCATGTCTGTAATCCGCGTATCTCGAGAACCGTTCGTCCCACCGGCTTCAGATTCGGCACGCGCGTTCCCCGCCGCGGCACGGAGTGCAGTGCCGGGCCTCGACCCGACCCGACGCGCGGTTTCCCCTAACCGGCGCGAAACGTTCGGAATCTCTTTATGCGGGCTGATTGTTGACATCAGGCTGTTCCGGAGGAAATCGGCGCAAGCGCTGACTCATTGTGACATCACATCATAAAAGGCTCTGACATCACGTACGCCACATGAGTCAACAAAAACCTCTGTGAGTGTGTATGTATGTATGTAATCCGCGTATCTCGAGAACCGTTCGTCCCACCGGCACGCGCGTTCTCCATATATGGGAATAAAATGAATGCCTGTATGCGGAGCTGATGTCTGACATCAGAGTTTTCCGCAACCGGTACTGTGTGTGCAGAGATCTTCATATATGGGCAAAAAAGCGACAGTGATCTCATATATGGGCATAAAATGGACGCAGATAAACAGATATCTCCATATATGGCGGTACGGTACGGTACGGTACGGTACGGTACGGTACAGTACGGTACAGTACGGTACGGTACGGTACGGTACAGTACGGTACGGTACAGTACAGTACGGTACAGTATGGTACAGTACAGTACGGTACGGTAGGGTACAGTACGGTACAGTACAGTACAGTACAGTATGGTACAGTACAGTACACTACAGTACAGTACAGTATGGTACAGTACAGTATGGTACAGTATGGTACAGTACAGTACACTACAGTAGAGTATGGTACAGTACAGTACAGTATGGTACAGTACAGTACAGTACAGTACGGTACGGTACAGTACAGTACAGTACAGTACAGTATGGTACAGTATAGTACAGTACAAGTCATCAAAGCAATTTCTGTAGGATTACTTTTAGCTTGTTTGTAAATCCTGCTACAAGTTTAAAAATAGTGTGTTTGTCTGGCTGCTCCTCGCATGTCTGAATGTGTGCCTTGTAGATGTCTCATTCACAGAGCTTTTAACGCTAACAACGAGGCGAGGGGGCCTAGATGTGAGCGGCGCGTAGCGCCGCGAACTTCTAGTACAATACATTGTAAAATGATACAATACGAAATACAGAGCCAAACGGTACGATATTTGCTTTTGCATATGGATATAGTAGATCACTGCAAATTTTTCGATTCAGTTACTATGTTGTTACACCCCTAGAACCTAGAGAGTCCATGAGGACCACTGCTCTATATGGCATAATGTAGTTGTGTTTTTACGTGACACCGACCCGGGTGTTTTCTTGCAGGAAACCCTTCAGTGTATGTTCAACCTTCAGACCTCATGAAACCTTGTATCTCCCTATTTCATACTTTGTGTGTTTTCATTTGATGCCCACGACGCGCCAACTTGTCAAACTCTTTGATGTCTCCCGGTGCCCACAGCGCGTTTGATGTGTTGTAAAGTAAGCCAGGGGTTTTCAAAGTGGGTGACAGGGCACCCTGGGGTGCCGCGACGGCAGTCCAGGGGTGCCGCGAGATAATTTGATAATATTTGAAATTCATTTGGACATTTAAAAAATATATTTAGTATCATTTTAAACTTGAAGTACAAAGTTATTTTCAGTCAGTTCTAACCAAAATGGCTATTATCTCGTTTTCCTCGCAAACATAATCGCTAAAATATGCTATAAATATAAGGTTCTGGGAGTGAAAATTATGAATATAATGTAGGGGTGCCCTCGGATGAAAAAAATATTTATAGGGGTGCCCTGAGCCAATAAAGTTTGGGAACCCCTGCAGTAAGATACAGTAAGCTGTAGCTTACGAGGCACCCGCCTGTGAAGAGAAACACAACGGGAGATCACGTGACCAGGAAGTCGTGGCTCCTCGTCCACAGCCTGTGTTATGAGATTCACAAAAAGTGCATTCATCTCCTAATCTAACTTTTAAATCATGTTCATGTTTAAAACGAGCCCTTTTCTACCGGCCGTTAAAAAAGCACTGATGGCCGCAGTTGTTATTTTTCTGTTAGTGAAAGAAACACAGAGTGAAAGAAAATACTATAGCGAAAACATTTAAGACATACTCGGATTACATTTACTCAGATTATTTTAACAAGCGTGTTAACAAGCGTGTGACTAAATAGTACCTACCTACATTAAATCGATTGGAACACAGGTTCTTCTTACCTTTGGTACACAGGTTCTTCTTTCCATGTCCTAAGAAGTAACAGAATTGGACATACAAGGTTTCCATATCATGTATTACTGGCTCTCCGTACGTGACGCACACAGCGGTATGTTATATTTATTAAATGGAACAGAGGGATCAGAACGTTGACGTGCACTACCTTGAGACCCCGCTTATCACTGCTAATCCTGTGAAGAGCAACTGAAATTGATGCAACAGACATTGCTAATGCTAAATCATTCATGTCTATGATGTATCTGCTGGCCTTTTTCTATTAATCTTTTACATATAATAGATTACATGGATATCATGGCTCTGGCTGTATACTGTATTTGAGCATTAAGAGGCTTTACATTTTATTTATCCATTGACATTACAGTCAATATTGGGAAAAATACATTATTATAACTGCCTTCAGCAACAGTATTGTATGCTTTACCAAAGAGATCATATCCAGGATAAATCAAGTCTAAAATGGCTGGATACAAAAATAGTGAAAGTTAGCCACATGGGTAGATCATAGATCTCAAGCTCAAGGCTATTTTTGGCAAGGGGTTTTGGTGTCGGGAGCCTACTATAGATCTCTGGGGGACTCCGGTCAATGAATGCATTAAGTGGTTAATGCAGTATCATTGAATGTAATATTAGCCACGTACTGTATATATAGTAATCCAGCACTGTCACATTAAAATGCAGCACATTAGCTTTTATTTTGCATAACCTTGACATGATTTTACACATAATATTATAGCCTTTCACATAATTATATTGTTGCTGTCAAGGCAGAAAGCTCATATCTCCATGTTTCAAATGTTCTTTCTGTAAATTAACGCCCTTCTATTTCATCATACAAGACAAGAGTGTCACACTCGGAAAATAGCCGATCTACAAGATCACGACACGTTGCGTCGCATCGCGGCGTGTTGCGAGCTTATAGAGCGGCTATTTTCACTATTTAAAAATGTTTTAGAAATAATTAAGAAAAGGAATGGTTTTGGACATACAAGGCTTCCACCTGACAGCAACGGATATCGAGTATATGCTGCTGTGTCACATGAAAACATCTTAAAATGTTGTGAAATTGTTGCCCATAGTGGCGTAGCCCTAAAATAGGGATGCCGTGTTTGAAATGGGGTTCAAATGCATCTGATTACGCTCTCATTATGGCGCTGTAATCCCCTGTGGACACAGTTTACAGTGCAGATTATTTACAGCACGCCAGCGGTGTTTAAGTACCGGCCTCATCCGGGCCGACCAGCTTTCTCCCTGACCCCTGACCCCACAAACCTCCTCCAATGGCAAGGCAGGGTGATTGATGACATCGTATAGTGGCATCAGTGACACGGGCGAGGACACGCTTTGATAGACCGCACACTCTCCACATCCGTCTTCCTCGCGCCTTGTCGTGTGTTTGTGTGTGTGCGCGCGAGCGTGTGTGAGTGTGCTACTTGTATGAGGGGCCGGGGCTATACAGTATGTCCACACAAGTACAGTATAGTAGAATTTGAGAAATATACATTTTCCTGATCCTCATACCTTTTTTTTTGTTTTGTTTTTGGGCTTTTATGCCTTTATTGATAAAACAGTAGACTGACAGGAAATGGGGAGAGAGATGGGGAGTGACACGCAGCAAAAGGTGGTTGGGATCGGGACTCGACCACGCGAAACGCTGTCAGGCATCAGAGCCTATGTGGTATTCGCCTGGACCGGTAGGCCAGTGGGCGCCCACTGGTCCTCATAACTTAAGAGAAATGGTTGTTTTATGGTTACTAAAGTTATGGTGAGTTAGATTTAAGCATCATTCCCACCGGGCACGATAACTATAAAGATATATCGTTTTAATTAAAAGTCGTTCCAAACTCAAGTGGATGGCAGCGTTCACACCAACTATAAAAGAAACAATATCTTTATGGTTATCGTTATAGTTATTGTGCCCGGTGGGAACGACGCTTTACAATTCAGGTTGGGGTTAGGGTTAGGCATTTAGAGGTTAGGTTTAGGGGTGGGTTAGGTTTAAGGGTTAGTGTTAGGGTTAGGTTTAACGGTTAGAGTTAAGGTTAAGGGTTGAGGTTAAGCATTTAGAGGTTACTGCTAAAAATGGCAAAACACTTTAAAACTGGCATTCATAAAAATGTGTGTGCGTGTGTGTGCATTTTGCAGGTTTTGAGCTTGAAGGCTCCATACAGTACTGCATAATCTATGTATGTTAGACTTCATCATTAGTGAAACAGTTTACGTAATCCTGCTGCAACCAGCTCACAGCATGACTCCGCTGCACTCTGGTATGTGTGCGCGCGTGTGTGTGTTGTGCCTGCGTGCGTGTGTGTGTGCGTGCCCGCTCTGTGCAGCATGTGTGCTCTCTCACGCGCGCTTGCGCGTATGTCAGCTCCCAACGGCATCCTACTCCATCTCAGTATTGGCTCCATGGCCCCGCGGCCCTCCCACTGTAAAAGACAAGCCCTGCACTCCTGTCACTAACCATACTGTATAGATACAGCACATATACCGGCCTCTCAGATCAAACACATGCTGCACGCGGTGTGATGCCATGCATATTGACGTGGCATCATACATCATAGCCAAATGCATTCGCTCTCCCCCTTATGCCTAATTTATAACTCTGTCGCGGGGTGGTATCTTCCACCGGCGCTGCTTGCCGCCACGAACCAATCTTCAAGCTAAGGCTCATTTGAGCTTGATAGCTCCATAGGCTCCTTTTAGCTTGGAGATCAGTTGGCGGTGGCGAGCGACACCGTCCTGTGACGGAATACTTTTACCCCCAACTTTCTCCACGACTCTCCATAATGCAGTGCCGACCGCGCAGATCAAACGGCACGCTGCACTCTGTGATGCCATGCATATTGACGTGGCATCGCGGCAAATGTAGGCTGCTCTCTCTCTCCCTCTCATGCCTAATTTATAACTGGGTCGCACAGCAGAGTCGCACGCCGACGCCAACCGATCATCAGGGGGTGTCGCACCAAATTCTGGGCCCTGGGTACAAGGATTCACTGCGGACCCCCCCCCCCCCATGAATGTTCTTCATAGGGGGAGGGGTTTTAACCCGTTTAGACTGGGAACGCATTCTTTTGTGATTTAACTATTGAAAAATAGCAGATCTACAAGCTCACAGCGCGGCACCGAGTGCCATGCTGTGAGCTTGTAGATCTGCTATTTTTGAAAAAACTAGATTTTTTTTGTCAGTGGTGCTCAAACTTTTTCCCCAAAAAAGTTTGAGCACCCCCAAAATGACATGTATTTGGCCACGGACCCCCATCTCAAAATATTTTGTTCCAGGGACCCCCTAGAAGCAAAATTTTAGTTACAAATCTTCGCTTAAAAAATACATATAAGATTTGCACACATTTTCATGACTTTTCAAAAATAGCAGATGTACAAGCTCGCAGCGCTGCGAGCTTGTATATCTGCTATTTTTCAATAGCTAAAGTAATGAAGGCCCCTCCACCTTTGGCCCTAGTAACTCAGTCCCCCCCCCCCCCCCCCCCCCCGTGACGCCCCTGCCGATCATCAAGCTCCTGAAGATCAGTACCTGACGAGAAGCGACGCCGTGGTGCGATGGAATCTAAATGGAGCTTTAAAAACACAGGATTATCTCTCTCTCTCTTCACGACCCCCGCCCCCACCGTCTCGTTGTCTCCCACTGTTTCTCACAGCAACTTTATACCCAACTTTCTCCACCACTCTCTCTTCTCTCCTCCGTCCCCCTCCCCTCCCTGAAGATTACACAAGTACCGTAAAACGTCATCGCTATTAGATCTATGTAGGACACATGACGCTCATGTTTTCCCATGTATAGTGAGATCCTAATTCACTTGACACGAGTCATGCAGCATGTGGGACTCGAAGTGACGTCGGTTGTTCTGTATCCAAGTGGAGGCAGACGTGATGTGGTCCTCTGTGGAGAACTTTTCCTTCCGCGGTTGATAGGCTCGTTCTGGGAATCTTTGTCGTTCCTTGCTGTCATGTCAGCCTGTCTCTCTGTCCCTCCCTGTCCCTGCCTGGTCTCTCTCTCTCTCTCTCTCTCACACACACACGCGTGCACACACACACACACACACACACACACACACACACACACACACACACACACACACACACACACTTACACTTATAGGGATGGGCGATATGGTGATAAATATCGTGGAGACGATACAATGTCTCCATGATATAACTTTTCAGAGATATCGTATGTATAGTGTTACAATGAGGGAGCCTTATAAAAAAATCTGTGCCAAAGAAGGAGATCTCCTTCTTATCTCTATTTCCTAGTTCCGTGCTAATAGGCTGATTAAATAAAAAGAAATGGGCTAGCTAAAAACTCCTGGCATCTAATGTGTTAATACCTGGCAGTCAATAACAGAGATTCATTGCAGAATTCAATTTAAACCTACATTTTTGTCTAAATCAGTAGTTCTGAAACTTTAAAATGTCAAGGTCTTCCCTTTACTCTGTGTCAGAATTACATACTTATAAGGATCATTCTACCACTTTTTCGAGTCACGTGTTCAAATACTGGATTCTGATTGGCTAAATTCCGGAGGTTATGAGAGGACCACTGCCGCAAAGTTGTGTGTCCGAGATCAATGCGCCTCAGTGTACATCCGGGGACTTTCCCCCAACCAACAAATGAAGGTCGCAGCGGTCCTATGTTCCTATGTCCTGAGTGCGGGTGTTATCGGACTCGGCTGCGCCTCGTCCGATAACACCCGCACTCAGGACATTATGAGAGCATAATGTCCTCTCACTCGGGGTAAATTGCTTACATTTAGACCTCCCAAAAGGAACCCAGAGAGTCCCTGGACCCCACATTGAGGACCACTGGTCTAAATGGTCTGTTACTCCTTTTTTTTTTTTGTTACCTTGTACTGTAGGTGGTTGTACTGTTAAGTAACTTAACTTAAAAATAACCATTAAAACCAACATGAAAAAGAATTGTGATAAGATCGTGTATCGTGATACGGCTTGGGAAAGTATTGTGATATTGTATTTTTTCCATATCGCCCATCCCTAACTTGGAGTACTATGCTTGTGAGGACATACACGGTTTAGGATGGCATTGAAAATAGCTGAAAATGCATCGAAATAAAGCAGGGAAATAGCCTATCTACAATTTCACAACACATCGCAGCGTGACATGTCGTGAGCATGTAGATCTGCTATTTTCTGGTGTGTGACATCGCCACACAACCAAGTTAACCCATTCAGTCCGGGTACACATTTTAGTGTATGGGAGGGGCTTACAGTACATGTACAGTATGTAGCAACATGTTTGTTTTTGTAGGCTAATTTCTGATTTAGGCCTAACTATAGGTTAGGCCTAAATGGGTTAAAATAGGGAAAACTCCAACCCTAATCTACTCCTAATTGTTATCCTAACTAACACTGCTCCTCACAATGTCTGTGTCTCAGATTGTACTATACTTGGCCCTCACAAGTATAGTACAATACAAGTACACACACACACACACACACACACACACACACACACACACACACACACACACACACGCACACACACACACACACACACACACTTCCTTCCTTGATGACATCAGCGTGTAGTGAAGCCCCCAGTGGTAAGGTAGCAGGTCCAGGCGGACGCTGCAGCCCCGGTGCTGGTGATGTCTGATTTGATTCACCCTGACAACCCAGGACCATTTGGGAGCCCTGTAACCACGGCAACTCCCCATCACAACATTCTGGGCGGCCCGGTTGCCAGGGCGGGTCGTCAGGGCCGGTGTTCCTCGCATCCATTTTTAATGGCCAGTGTACTTAGTCTCACTCTTCCTGGACCTCCCCGCAGCCCCATCTCTGAGGCAGCGCTGCTTGGTGGAAAAAGCCCCCATTACATATTTATCGTCCCCATTCTTAATTATTGAGCCGAAGGGGATGTGGTTTTCTCTCTCTCTCTCTCTCTCTCTCTCTCTCTCTCTCTCTCTCTCTCTCTCTCTCTCTCTCTCTCTCTCTCTCTCTCTACTCTTCCTTGGCCTCCATTCCCTTCCAGCAAATGTAACTTCATGTCCGCGGAAAGCAACAACCGAACCGATGGAAAGTATGACTTTTTCATTTGGTGCTCTGTGCTTCTATCGGCCCCGCTGTGCTTTGGGATAACTGTGTCGGTGCGTTCCTGTGCACAGTGTAGCAGCCAGGAGGAGACGTGACACATGTGACACATGTGACATTTTATAATTGGGGTTTATGGCTCCAGGCAACTTCTGCGCTGCGATCTGTGTGTGTACAGGGTTAGCATTTATATCTCTGAGCCCATATTGGTTGGAGTTGGAGTTTTTATATTTTAGTATTTACTATTTCTTCTTCTTTCGTGTATCATCGTCCTTGATGATTGGTTGTGGTTGGCGACATTTTATTTCACAAGATTTCTTTCTTCTCCCCCTTGCTGACGTCGGCCTAGGCAGGGAACTTATTTCTATCTCCTTATTTTGATTTGACAGCACCACATTATACAGTATAGCTATATACAGTCGTTTGATAGATGTGAAACCTCTAATTGAACAATAATCAATGTGACTTGTAAAACACAAACAAGCAACTGAATTCTTCTTTGTTTCATATTATAGAAGCTAAATTATCTGACTACAACAATTACAATATATGCCTATTTGGGCTCATATAACTTGATGAACATTTACCATAATGACCTTACCTGACCAATTCATGGTGTAAATTAACCACACGGGTTTATAGACCAATCGAATTTTCCAAAGGATCATTGACAGATTAATCAGTGAAAATATTTGGCCGCTGCAGCGGTCCAACTCACTTTCCTGGCTTTGATTTACATGATTGATTATAATATCAATAAAAATCTGACAGTATCGCTCTCGCTTCCTGTGAGTGTGAACATCTTTCACGGCACTGTTATTGCATATTCGTATTGTTTCAACATCCCCCTGCATATCTCTACGTGTCATTTTGAGGGAGACGCATATACTACTACATATCCTCCCTTGGCCAAAATCAATCAGAGAAAAAAGGTTTAGTAACCCCATCCCTCTCTCAGCGCCGTTGTTAACATGACATTGGAGAAGATTGATCAAGAAATGTATTTCTGGACTCCACGTTCCATCAAGCCCCCCCTCTGACCTTCATGTCAGTGTGTTAGTATTTTCACAGGTTATCAGGCATCCGTTTTCCCCTGTCTGTCTATCCATGATGCACACAGTAACATCCTGGGTGTTCACCCATTTTCATCCTTATCTTAAAGGCCCGCTGACACGCCCCGAAATTATAATAGTATGATACAGTAGGTCACATGGTCTCTCTGAAAACGGTCTGAAATATAGTCTGAAACTCATGTCACAGTGTAATCTGCCCCTCGCTCCCCAACAACAGCTGACCAGTACAGTGAGTAGTCTAAAGTACAGTCAATTAATTTGATTGACTTATAATTGTGACAATAAAAGTGACAATTTAAGTACTTTTTAATAAAAATGACAGATTAAACATTGGCCAAATTGTCAAATAGTAGTGGCAGCAATTGTGAAAATAGCGATCTACATGCTCACAACGCCTCGGCGTTGTGAGCTTGTAGATCTGCTATTTTCACAACAGAACCATGTTATACAGTACAAAATGTAATGCCTCAACTCTTAGTGCTCGTCAAGGTGGGGGGGTCCCCAGTTAAAATGTGATTATTTTGGGGGTCACGGCCTGAAAAGGTTGAGAAGCACTGGTGTAGGTGAACATTAAAATTTTAATTATTTTAAAAACGTGTTCAACAATTTCCAAATAGCAGATCTACAAGCTCACAACACGTGGCATCGCTTGTACTGTAGTCTATCTGCTACCGGTATGTTCACTATATGTCATACAATGAAGTATATAGCTGTGTGGAACACTTTAGCCTTTAGTGAGCAGGTGAAAGAAATTGACCCTTCCATGAGCATTTATTTTAACCTATTTCCCTTTGGCAGCAAAAACAAACAAATGTGCACACACCCGAAAATATTTCAACGGCTGCAAAGGTGACAAAAATACAAATATATCCCAAAAGAAAACCACCGTAGTGCAAACACCAATGATTTATTTGTTTGTCGTTCGATTCCAAAGAAGGCCTTGTTCCCAAAAGCTCAACAAAATGAACCATTGGTGCTTGCAGTGCCGTTGATGCATGGAGTTCCTTTTCTGACCCACTTTCTTTCACCCGTTTTAATACTGTGAAATGAACACAGAGGATTCTACTGTGTACGTTTCCCATACTCCCAGACATTGGCGCTTTGTCCTTCCGCGCAACGCTCACTAAGCTGCCACATCTCTGTATAGACGAAAAGGAAAGACTAGACATTTCTTCTTTCTGCCAACTGAAGGCATCTCTAATAGGGATGGGACGATAAGCGATATTATCGTTTGTCGCGATAAAAAACACTTGCGATAATCGCATTGTGGAGATGTAATTTATCGTGACATCGTCCACCGTCATGCACTGGGATCAATTCACCTTTTATTTGCCGAGCTGCATATCCAGTACCATTTAAACCCTCTATTGGTAAAACACACTTATAATATACATACTTGATACTGTCTTTTTTTCACTCTACCAAATCTCTTTGCCAAAAAATAGCCGATCTACAAACTCACAATGCGTTGCGATGCGTTGAGAGCTTGTAGATCTGCTCTTTTTTGGCAAATGTTCCGCCCCAGGATAATGGATTTTGATTATCGTGATAATATCGTAAATCGTGATTTCTTTTGTCACAATAATCGTAATAAAAAATGCTCATATCGTCCCATCCCTAATCTCTAATGTCCAGACAATCGGGGCTCTTGGTGCGTTGACGAGGTGCGCTAATCCCTACTCTCTACGGTGTCGTAGGGGACAGATGCGTGACTTGTTTGACTCAAGCGAGGCTTTTCTTGCTACTAGTGCTTAAGCCTGCGGTGCGCGTTGGAAGTGGAATTCATGCTTCTGTCGCAAAAGCAAGGCCATCTCTGGACTTGTGGTGCAGCGTGGTATTCAGTGAATGTTCAGTATGGAGGAGGGAGAGAGGTTCATGAACTGTTGCACGGCTCCGTCTCCACCCCCTCCTCCTCCTCCTCCTCCTCCTCCTCTCTCCATCTTCTCCTACTCCGTGACATGGGAAGAAAAGAATGTTCACTCAGTGTGTGCAGTGGCGTGTGTGTGTGTGTGTGTGTGTGTGTGTGTGTGTGTGTGCATGCGTGTCTGCATGCAAATGTACTTGTGTGTGTGTGAGTGTGTGTGTAAGGCCAAAGGTAAATTAAAGTGCAGACAACGCAAGCGGTTCTCTGTCTTGTGTAGCCTGATTTATACTCATGTGTCGTGCGTCGATACGAGCAGTTCTTGTCACGTCGTGACCCCATTGTGAGCTCGATGATCTGCCGTTTTTGGCGCGCGACACCCGCACACGACGAAGCATATAACTCAGGTTTTTTAACGGCTGCTATATAAAGACCATTACAGGTTCTATAGTGCACGGAATCCTGCATTTGCTCTGAAATCTATCACGTAAGAGAACGTCGGATGATGCGTTATAGAGGAACTGCAGTGCAGCGTGAATAAAAGCTCCAGTTACTGAAGGCTTTGCCTGCTTCCGAGCTGAGAAATCCATATTTTATTGGACGTGAGAGGCGCTCAAGGCTTCTAAATTATTACTGCTGTCTTCTACCGAGGTCACACATTCAGGTATAGGTGTAGGTGTGTGTGTGTGTGTGTGTTGTGCTTGGTATCTCAATGTACAGTACAGTCTTTGTGCATTCATGCAGTAGCCATGTATTGATGTGTGTTCAGGCCTTCTGGCCTGCAGCGTGTTATCGTACAGGCAAAAGCTG
>NW_027665098.1:5000-32143 GCF_963921795.1 Nannobrachium achirus
CGACACATAAAACTAACCCTAACCCCCAAGTTGGCCCAACCCTAACCTCAGTGACCGGCGAACGCGACCACGACTTTGGTTCTTCAACAAGCAATCTGTTCACACGCAGTGCCCAGGGGCTGCTGCCAGCAGTGGCGTCAGTTCAGCAAAAGCTAAGGTATGGCAACATGACTGTATGGCTAAGGTATGGCAACATGACTGTATGGCTAAGGTATGGCAACAGTCATGTTGCCATACCTTAGCAACAGACATTGTTGCTAAGGTATACATACATTTTATTATTTCCCCTGTAGCCAAGGGATGGCAGCTGCCATAACTTGCCATACCCAATTGACACCTCTGGCTGTCAGAGCCGAAAGCCGTACTGTGCTGCGTGCACCACAGAAATCAACCATACATTTGTATAATATACAATAAAAGGCAGAGAAATGGGCAGTCTATTGTTTTATAGAGGATTCTAAGTGATCACTTGCTCACTGGATGTCCTAGGCACATGGACAACATCGCAAAACAAAAGATCTTTGTCAGATTAAAGATCAAAATGTGATTTTTCAAAAAAAAAAAAAAAAAAAAAAAAAAAAAAGGAACCGAATAAATTCGGTTTTCGCACATGGCACACGTTTTTTAGAACCGAAATTATTCGGTTTTAGCACTAAATGAGTTAAAAGGAACATTTGGGTAGGTACCCTCACAAAAACATGCAGTGATCCTGGTCTCTATAGTGCCTCCCCCTGGTCAGCCTGATGGAGGGGAAAAGAACTGGTTGGAATAACGTATTCCTTCCACTCACTACGTCCTGCCGGGGAAGCTCCCCCCTGTCAGGTGCTAAGAAGTGTTCTGCTCACTCCTCATGCATTGAAGGAAGCATGAGCTCAGTTCGGGGCTCTCCCCATATTGGCAGAGGGAGAGTAGCGCCCAGGATTACAGCTTAGGCAATTGGAACTGGGTGAAAAATGGGTTACAAAATCGTGAGAAAAAAGAAAAAATAATAATATAATAATAAAAATTTTGCTTTTTTTCCCTCTCCACCAGTATCAACATACTGTTTGTGTTCTGACGAATGCTTTCTATACTTTGACCAAAACCGAACTTTTCGGTCAAAAGGTCAAATCACTGGCGACTTCTGAAAAGTATTAGACCGAATTAGAGTTCGGAAATTTGCACAAATCACAACTCCCGAACATTTGGGAGATACTATACTGTAGACAGGCATTAAGGGACAGTGGGATTTCTGTCTATATGCTGTGTGTTTGACTAGGACCGCGTAGCAATGACATCATTCAAAGAAGATTCGAACAAGAACCGCATTTTTTAACAACTTAAAATGTACTGTGTGTACTTAGTTGACTGGAGTCCCCCAGGGGTCTATACTAGGCTAGGCCCTTTCCTTTTCCCTCCTCTGCTGGAAATATACGTATGCGCTGAAAACAGCTGACCTGCAAGCTCACAACGCATCTCAAAATGATGTGTTATGAGCTTGTGGATATGCTATTCATGCCGAAAGTTCGCCCCCCCAGAATAGGAAAGGCCAGAGTTCATGAGGTCCATTTAAATGAACACTCAGGATTTTACTGTGTATGTTTTCCTTTCCTTCCTTCCCTCCCTCCCTCGCTTCAAAGAGCTTTCCTTTATACGTCATCTCTGCTCACTCGCAGTATCATGCAGCATTACGGAGCCGTGGCTTTCTCAGAAATGAAAGTGAAAATGGCGAAGGTTTTTACAGTCATCCTTCGCATTTTTCCACTGTCTGCTCTGTCTGCCTCAGTGATGTCTACCTCTCCCGTCCCAGGACGCCACTTATCTTGCGGCTCGCATCTGTTGCGTGGCAGCTTCCCATCTGTCATGTCTCCGCTTGATTGGGGTCAAAAAGGCTTGTTTAGAGTACAGAGTGTTCTATTTCATCCCTCCTGACCGCCAGAGGCGGTGCTTAAAGCACTGAATATCTCCCTTCGCGCATGCGCATTCGAGTATGAATACCAAAAAAGTCACTTGTGACCCCTGGATGACCCTACAGAGGGTATATCATCCGGGGTTATCCAATGGATCATTTCCTTTTTTCTTCTCGCGCGCCGAGTTTTGTTTGCAAGCTCTGCATTGAGCTACAATATGCATCAGTATACGATGCATTATTATGCAACCTACCTTATTATTGAAGTCGCTAGTAGTTCCGTGGCCGTTTTGGTCGGGGTAGCGAGAGTTCGCCCTCCAGGAACTGCGACTTTATCTCCTCTACAAGCGGAGTTTATTTCACGTGGACGCGAAAGCGTCCGATCTTGACGAGGGTCTTAACTCTCCGGACAAGAGGTAGGTTACTGTTGTTAGCGGTAAGTTCCGCACTACGATGAGGTTAAAGTTACATTGTGTTTGTTTGTATAAGAGAATAAACTGTTGCGAAAGGCTGCTGGCGCTGCCTCCCTCCAATACGAGATTCTCGTTTGCTGTGAACGGACCGTTTGCGCTCCGTTTCTACCATTATCAAGGATACATACTATTATTACTTTCCTTGTTGTTGAAACACGCTGTTTTAGCGAGTTGTTTCTTTCTTTTTTGTTTCACTTTCTGGTTAGATCACATGCCGTTCCTGCTCGCAGCATGACGGCCTACTTATGCTTTTTTGGTAGACATTGTCTAATAGCTTTTGGCAGCGTTCAAGCTTGCTTCAAGCTTTCGTAAACATATTAGCCAGCTGGTACAGCACCGTCTCCTACGATAGGAATATTGCGTACAGGGCAAGCAGCGACCTCCCTCAGCAAAATGGTCTCTATTGACGATTGATTGATCGTAGCTACCGATAGTTTGTACTTGGTAAAGTGGAGCTACAAGTAGCTCAAACTCTTAACTATATTGTATAGCTTGTTTTGTTTATCAGTCACTGCTGAGTGCTGATACGGGCAGCGTGCGCGCCTTCACACAGCAGGTGCCCATTACTGGTGGTGTTACCAGTAGTTCGTTCGTAGCTTAATTTCCAAAACTTTATATTAAACTTTTGGGCTGGTGTAGATTGCATAACGCTCTCTCATCCCAGCATGGATCTGTAACTCAGACTACTACGACTAGCGTGTTTGGATGTAGTGCTGTTAGTTTGCTACTTGATTAGCGTTTACTGCCTGGTAAATGCAAGCATAACAAGAATTGACAATTGTCAATATTAAGCTGTGTTCACTTGCCGTTTTCTTATAATAATAAACCAACTTTACGTTGGATAGCTTTCAAAGGAAGCATTTCATGCTGCTGCATAAATGGCAGCATCCAAACCTTT
Source organism: Nannobrachium achirus (assembly GCF_963921795.1). Lineage (NCBI taxonomy): Eukaryota > Metazoa > Chordata > Actinopteri > Myctophiformes > Myctophidae > Nannobrachium > Nannobrachium achirus. The sequence goes on from NW_027665098.1 coordinate 8,260, forward strand.
ATTGAGGGTGATGATAAGCTGGTTGTTTGTAAGTTGCATAGTAAACAACTTTACATTTGGATAGATTTCAAAGTGCTACAATAAACATTGGCATATTAGCATCTCACTGCTACATAAATGGCAGCATCCAAACCTTTATTGAGGGTGATAAACTTGTTGTTTGTAAGTTGCATAGTAAACAACTTTACATTTGGATAGATTTCAAAGTGCTACAATAAACATTGGCATAAGAAGCATCTCACACTGCTACATAAATGGCAGCATCCAAACCTTTATTGAAGGTTGTAAGCTGGTTGTTTATTAGTTAGCTTCTGTTGGTGGTACAGGTAGCGTACACGCTCCTCCTCTCACACCGAACAGGCTCCAACTAACAGCACGGCGGTATTCCAGTTAACAGTCCTGATTATCTGAAGAGCCGACTAAATACTGTAATTAAAACTTTTGCTGGTGCAGGTGGCGTGAGCGCCCCCTCCCCCCAGCTTACGGCATCTGCTGCAGCTAGCCTACTTGGTAGCTAGCTACTGGTACTCCATAGCCTAACTTTATATTTTATATTTTTTATATAACTTTTTGGTTGGCATACAATTTTCGGCAATGACGGCCTCTGCTGGTGCAGGCAGCGTGAGCGCTCCCCCCCAGCTTATGGCCTCTACTGCAGCTAATCTACTGTGTAGCTAGCTATCAGTAGTCTGTTTCATTAAAGTAATATATTTATAATATTTGAGACATTTTATATGCAACGACAGCCTCTGCTGGTGCAGGCAGCGTAAGCGCTCCTTCCCCCCAGTTTATGGCCTCTACTGCAGCTAATCTACTGTGTAGCTAGCTACCAGTAGTCTTTGTTTCATTAAAGTAATATATATTTATAATCTTTGTTGAGACATTTTATATGCAACGACAGCCTCTGCTGGTGCGGGCAGCGTAAGCGCTCCTTCCCCCCAGCAAGTGGTCCACAGACCAACTAACAGCCTCTGCTGGTGCAGGCAGCGTATGCGCTCCCTCTACACTCAGTATACATGTTCCACAGTCCAGTTAAGAGCAGCTTTCACGCTCTGGTTTTATAATGCACTTAACTTGTAAATCTCAAGCAGTGCAACAATAAGCATTTAAAGCATTGAAAGAAAGATGTATGGTAGCAGACTTTGATTAACGGCTACTACAAGCCGGTTGTTTATGAGTGGGCATCTGCTGGTGGTACAGGTAGCGTACGCGCTCCTCCCCCCACCATACAGGTTCTACAGTCTAGCTAATGTCGACGTTCCAGCTAACAGTGACGTTCGCGCTCTGGTAAGCGGAAGAGTTGTCTATCCTGCTCAAATTATGGCCTTTGCTGGTATATGCAGCGTACACGCTCCATCCCTCCAGCATATGGTCAATATTGTCTAGCAACCAGTGGCGTCCGCGCTCTGGGCTAGTTGGGACTGGTGTGTGTTGGCCGGTGCAGAGAAACCGGTGCCACCACAATGGAGATCTCCCACTTTGGCACCTCGTGTGAGGCTCCTCTCCAGCCGGATGCCGGCCATGACCTCTGCCCTGTGTACCAGGAAGAAAAGGTCTGACTTCAACCATGTTGGATTGGCTATTTGCTGAGTTGGCTTACATGAGGGCCATTGCCCGCCAACCGTTTACCTTTGGAGGATGTTTAAGTGCCTACTCCTCCAATGCCACAGCTGACTCCAGAGGATGATGTGATCTTCCTTGCAGCTTGAGCTACACACTTCCATGAATATAAGGAAGATGCATGGGCCTTAGAGCCGAGCTCCCACTCCTCAGCTCAGAGCCATTGACTGAGACATAGTACAGCTCCATGCGCATTATCATTCGCATAGCCCTGGAATGCCAGCACCTAACCAGGCCAAGCACCCTCGCCAGGCGCAGGCCGCCCTCCACTGCCTTTTATGTTCCTCATGCCTGTCAGCCATGAATGATTCAATAAGTGCTCGCCTGGGTTGTAGGCCAGCTATCAAGCCTGTCATCACAGTCCGCATTGTGTTCCCCGAGGGGGCTGTGTGGCAGGGGGTTTGAATGCGAGGTGCTTGGGCAACTCCCTATCATACCTTATGCTTGCCCTCTCAACGTCTTTGCAAAGGGCAATGTGAATGCTGACTCCATCACCTTCAGTGACGTGTCACCAGAGGCATTGGGTTTATTTCCATGAACTCAGATTGATGATGCCCATCCTAGTTCAAACTCATCCCAGAGTGTGGCTTTAACAGTTAAGCCTGACTGGGGCACCTAGGAGAACTCTGTAGTCTCCCAGTGGAAGGGTTTGGTTCAGCAGTGATGGAACTACTGAAGCGAATCATGCAGGCTAGGTAGACCAGGCGGCAGCTGAGGCTACTGGGCCAGCTGTGATACTTTTCCCATCTGCAGCTCAGATACTGGGCTGCTTACACCTTAGACGTGTTGGTGGTTGCCACCTCAAACGCCTGATATAAGCATCAGTTCCGACACCGGCCCCCCACATCTGGCTGGGTCAAAAGAAGGCAGTCAGTGACCCGGCAAAAATCCTAACATTGGACCGGGAGCTATCCGTCCTCCTGACGAAGGGTGCCATTGAGGCTGTAGACCCTCTGTCAGACAAGGAGGTTCTAATCTAGGCTGGTTTGGCCAGACTATATACTAATGCAGCTAACTGCAGTATAGTATAGCTTTCCCACCTTGTTTTAACATGGGTGGATTGTTTCGCTGTGCTAGGCTAGTTCTAATCGACATACTTCCTTGAGTCTGGGGGACCCAAGAGGTATATTAAGGTCATGTCATCTTATATGTTGACCACAGCAGATGATCTGCAAACTGATACCCACAGTTTCCGCTGCCTGTCAACACTGGCAGTTTCTGTGCTATGCCTATCAAGGCCACCACTGGAAGCTCAGGATGCTTCCTTTCGGGTTCTCCCTCTCCCAGAGGGTGTTCACAAGGTATCTGGCAGCCTGTGGCCTTAGATACCACTACTATAACAGCCAGCACCAGGTGGTGCATTTGGCTCTACAGTGCCTTCTGCCGTGCCTGAGAGGCGAGCACATTCTCTTGCGGTCACGTAACACCTTGACCGTGTATTGGGGTAAACCGGGGCGGAACCAGGTCTGCACGGCTGCTGCAGGCATCCATGGACCTCATGACTTGGGCAGTCCCCTGCCCGATTAGCGGGCAATGTATCTACCGGGTGAGTAGAATCACCTCAAAAGCCCCAAGTAGGTTGCCGCCCAAAGGGCGCCTTCCTTTGAAATGTGCACATGCCCAGAGGCACTGCACATGCATTCTACTGCTTCCACTGATACGACCAGTGCTTAAGAGTTCTTCAGGAGGGTCACACCATTCGACTGGTGGCTCCCTTCTGGCTGTTTACCTGGCTGCACAGACTAAGTCACAGCCATAGCACCTCCGGGACAGGAGAGGTCTCCTCTCGACCTTGGAGGTCGGGTCTGGCATCCCAATTTTCAAGCCCTTAAACTGAACCGCTGCGGGTAGCTGTGCGGATCCAGGCAGGCATACCGTCCTGAATGATAGAGGGCCGGGGCCATCCACCAGGTTACAGTAGGATAACAGATGGAGCTGTTTCCAACTGGTGTATGGGTCAGAGTGATAACCCAGTGCGTTGCTCTGTGCCTACTTTTCTGGAGTTTCACCAGTCCCTCCTAGACTGGGGCCACTCTTCGTCTACTCAAAAATTTTGCATAGCAGCAAGATCATGTAGACATGGTAGAAATCGACAATGGCACAGCCATAGTGGGGAACAATAGTCAAGTGTCCCTTTTCCCGGAGGGGGCTCTGAGGTTTTATCCTTCAAGAGCCTTGAGAACTTCCATCATGGGATCTTCCCATGGTACGGACACCCTTTGCGGGCCTCCCTTTCAAGCCCTTGACACAGGCAGTCTAGGTTGGTGTCATGTGAGAAGGCATTCATCCTGCCCATTACCTCAACAGACGTGTCAGTGAGCTACACGCCCTGCCTGTCAGTGACTCTTGTCTGAAGTAGAACTCAGACGGCTGAGGTGTCGCTATGTGGCCGAACACAGCGTTCCTCCTTAATGGTGCTGTCTCAGTCGCACCTCAACCAGCCTGTAAGGCTTGCCCAGCTTAACCTCCAGCACGAGAGTGGGTGGACAAGCTGGAACTGTTGTGCCCAGTGTGGGCCCATAGAGCTTAAGTTAGCCCTGCCACATGCTTTCGGCGGCTAGAACGGCTCTTCCGTGGCTATGATGGCCCAGATATTGCGCTCCCCAGACAGCGCCTGCCCCATTTTTAATTGTGGGTGCCATCAGCCACACTTACAAGGCGAGTAATCGTCCCCTGCTATCTGGTATAGGGTGCCACTCTAATTATAGTGCCCCCACATCATGGGCTACCTGAGAGTAGTACCCCTGGAAGATATTGGTGCCACTGCCTCATGGCAGTCATTGGCACGTTCTCCAGGTTCTATTGGGTGATTGTTGCCACTCCATATCCATTGGAGGTGGTTCTCTTCCCAGAATCCTTCGATTCTGCTCTTTGAGGTTTGTAATCAGGATTCCTCGTGACTTTGTTGGTATAGTCATTCAGTGCTTTAAGCACCGCCTCTGGCGGTCAGGAGGGATGAAATAGAACGAAAGTTACGTATGTAACTACGGTTCTATGAATCCCGAATGACCGCCAGAGCACTGGGTCACTCAGAATCCTCGTGGTCTCGCGAGAAGATTCTGTAGGAAATGATCCATTGGATAACCCCGGATGATATACCCTCTGTAGGGTCATCCAGGGGTCACAAGTGACTTTTTTGGTATTCATACTCGAATGCGCATGCGCGAAGGGAGATATTCAGTGCTTTAAGCACCGCCTCTGGCGGTCATTCGGGATTCATAGAACCGTAGTTACATACGTAACTTTCGTTTCGGCTTACCGTTCGTTCGCTGTGATTTGTTTAGCGTGTTGTCTGGCTTTGTTTTCGTGTGGTTCTCTGTAGATGAGCGTCTGGCTGTGGTACAAGGACGTCTTTCGGCTGAAGCAGCTTTGGTTGGAAACCTGCTGTTGACCGCTGCTGGTTTTGTGTGCTTGCGCTGGTCTGCTTAGCCAAGCTGTCAGAGCTCTTCCACTAGGGATGGGACCATATAAAAATGTCATATCACGATTATTGTGACAAAAGAAATCACGATTTACGATATTATCACGATAATCAAAATCCATTATCCTGGTGGCGGAAACATTTGCCAAAAATAGCAGATCTACAAGCTCTCAACGCGTCACAAGGTGACGCGTTGAGAGCTTGTAGATCGGCTATTTTTTGGCAAAGACATTTGATAGAGAGTGAAAAAAAGACTGTATCAAGTACGTGTATTATAAGTACGTTTTACCAATTATAGTGGGTTTAAGTGGTACCGGTTATGCAGCTCGGCAAATAAAAGGTGAATTGATCCCAGTGCATGACGGAGGACGATATCACAATAAATTAAATCTCCACGATACGATTATCGTGAGTGTTTTTTAATCACGATAAACGATAATATTGCGTATCGTCCCATCCCTACTCTCCACCTATACTGATAGGTTTGGTGACGTCTCTGAATTCAATGTATGGACTGAAACTGAGTGAAAGAAAAGAAATTAAGAAATGCCAGAGAAACCAATGCAATGACTTTAAGGTGTTCCTTCATACTTGGATGGTGTAAGTGTTGGTTTCTTTGTAAAGCAAAGCCCTGCTTCATCATACAAGACTGTCGCACAAAACTAGTGAAAATAGGCGATCCACAAGCATACAAGACCTCGCGCTGCTGCGAGGCGTTGTGTGCTTGTAGATCAATATTTTCACAATTTAAAAATTGTTTTTACAATAACAAAAAAATTGAATGTTTTGGACATACAAGGTTTCCACCCGACAACGAGGATATCGTCACTGTCGGGCAGAAACCTCTTATCTCCAAGTTTCAAATGTGTATGTTTTTTCACAAGGTTAAGCCCTGCTTCATCATACAAGGCCGTCGCACAAAGGTAGTGAAAACAGCAGATCTACAAGCACACAACGCCTCGCACCGCGAGGCTTTGTGTGCTTGTAGATCGGCTGTTTTCACTAGTTTAAATCATTTTTAAAATGATAAATGCAAAACGAACGGTTTTGGACATAACAAGGTTTCCACCCAACAACGAGGATATGCAGAATAGGCGTTTAGTACATTGACTGACCACCTTCCTTCCTCATTGTGATCTGCAGACATGGATGAGTGTGGGCTCAACGAGAACATCTGTGGACCTCACGGCTTCTGTGAGAACAGAGTGGGGTCCTTCCGCTGCCTGTGTGACCAGGGGTACCAGGAGGCCCACGATGGCCAGGGCTGTGTGGGTAAGTTGCACGTGCGTGTGCGTGTGTGTGTGTGTGTGTGTGTGTGTGTGTGTGTGTGTGTGTGCGTGTGCGTGTGCGTGTGTGTGTGTGGGGGGGGGCTGTCACAATTATTGCATAATCGTCTAATCGCAATTATTTGACATAATTATTTTTCATAATAGTCATAATCATTTCCATGTTGAAAAATGTTCATATAATTTTTAAAAAGTCAAAAATAGTGGAAATAGCGTTTCTAGATCGGCTATTTCCACTATCAATGTTCTTTTTTAAGCATACATTGTCAAATATGTCAGTAATTTCTTGGTATATTTAGGTTATGTGTCATATCTACCATGTGCAACTTCAAAGCCTAAAAGCCTAACAGAAATGTAATTTTCAACGACAAAAACACAATTAAATCGTTAATCACAATTATTTGAGTGACAATTAATCGTCATGTAAAAGTGTGTGTGTGTGTGTGTGTGTGCGTGTGTGTGCGTGCGTGCGTGCGTGTGTGTGTGTGTGCGTGTGCGTGTGCGTGTGCGTGCGTGTGTGTGTGCGTGTGTGTGTGTGTGTGTGTGTGTGGACGACGTGCATGCAGGTTTTTGTGTGCATATTTCATTAAGCTAGCCACAATAAAACACAACAGATGAAAGAAAACTAGACTTTACCTCCATTATCGCTTCTGCTCAGCTCCCCATACAATTACATGGGAATTCATTAAGCTACCATACAGTTGGAATTAATTCAGGCCAATCTACTGCCTCTTTATTGGAAAGGAAATAACGTGACTGTAATAATAATCCCAAAGATGCAATGCTATAATAACTATGAGAGTTATGCAATCATGCACTAATAAAAGGGACAGTATTAAAAGGCACACATGCACATGTATACCATTTAAAGAAGCGCTATGTAACTTTTTAACAACTATATCGCATTATGTTCCACAAAATTATAAAGTTCAAACAATAACAATCATCCTTCCATAAATGTATAAATGGGTCCCTGGTAAGGGCTTGACTGTATTACTATATATACTGTAGCTATAGGTCAGGGGTCTTCAACATTTTCAGGCCAGGGACCCCTTGGTTGAGAGAGAGATGAAGCAGGGACCCCCACAACCTGTTCATAGATTCCATATAGTTTCATCGTTTGACAGCACACAATCTTCAGTGTATTTTGGATTCATTTCAATATGTGTTTTCAGATATTTAAACACCTTTCACGCTATACTTGGTCTGCTCTTTTTCCCCTCTAAACCAAACCTCTTTGCCAAAAATAGCCGATCTACAAGCTCATGTGAGCTTGTAGATCTGCTATTTTTGGCTAAAGTTCTCAGAATATGGACACTAGGTTCAAGTGCATGCATATAAAAAGGGAGAAAAAAAGTTCTATCACACAAAGATTTGTGATAGAAGTAGTAAGTAGTAACTCTGAGGAGGACCCCCTAGGGGTCCCGGACCCCCCGTTGAAGACCCTTGCTGTAGGGGACACAATGAGTTTCATCCTGGCACCAAGGCAGAGCAGAACTGCCGGGCAAAGCGAAGACCCGAAAAACGTGAAAAGGGTCTCTTATTTATTTACTACAGTAAATCCTCCAAACATTCCATCCAGCTTCATACCAGTTCAGTAAGTTGTCATGGCAACTGAGTGATAGCTCATTTTGCCCCTGAGTTTGCTGGGCAATCTGCCATGGATAACTCCACTGCAGAACGTGTTTTATAGTCACTCCGTTGTGCCTAGTTACTGCATGGGCCACTTAGAAAACACAAAACACATGAAAACATATGGAAGTCATGGCGTCCCTAATGATTCATAGCTCTACAACGAATCTCCATTAACCCATTTAGGCCTAGAATTATTGAATGCTTTAACCAGTGAAAAATAGCAGATATACAAGCTCACAGCGCGGCAAGCTGCGAGCTTGTAGATCTGCTATTTTTGAAAAAGTCGTGAAAATGTGTGCAAATCTTTGAATATTATGTATTTTCAAAGCGAACGTTTGTAACTCAAATTTTGCTTCTGGGTGGTCCCTGGAACTAGATATTTTGAGATGGGGGTCCGGGGCCGAATAAATATAATTTTGGGGGTCCTTCACATGAAAAAGTTTGAGAACCACTGACATAGTAGTCTCTCAAGAACAGACTAACTGAGCTCCATTTAAGTGAAAAGGACCGTGCTGACATAGAAACATAGGTTTTTCAAAAAACCTTAGAAGGATTCAAAAGACACTTATAGAATCGGGTCAAAATTCAAATTTTCAAGATTTTTCTAAAATAGCAGATCTACAAGCTCGCAGCGCGGCACTTCAACATTTTCAGGCCAGGGACCCCTTGGTTGAGAGAGAGATGAAGCAGGGACCCCCACAACCTGTTCATAGATTCCATATAGTTTCATCGTTTGACAGCACACAATCTTCAGTGTATTTTGGATTCATTTCAATATGTGTTTTCAGATATTTAAACACCTTTCACGCTATACTTGGTCTGCTCTTTTTCCCCTCTAAACCAAACCTCTTTGCCAAAAATAGCCGATCTACAAGCTCATGTGAGCTTGTAGATCTGCTATTTTTGGCTAAAGTTCTCAGAATATGGACACTAGGTTCAAGTGCATGCATATAAAAAGGGAGAAAAAAAGTTCTATCACACAAAGATTTGGAGGACCCCCTGTAGTAACTCTGAGGAGGACCCCCTAGGGGTCCCGGACCCCCCGTTGAAGACCCTTGCTGTAGGGGACACAATGAGGACAAGCTCGCAGCGCGGCACTCGGTGCCGCGCTGTGAGCTTGTATATCTGCTATTTTTCACTAGTTAAAGCATAAAATAATGATACACTATAAGGTGTACCCGTTCTAAATGGGTTAAATCCATGCTATTTAACAATGATAGATGCACAGTAATTACTGTTTAGTTATGAAGCAGCCGTATCCACCATTTGTACTTGGCCCAAAGAAGGTGCAATCTATACATCCTGTGCAGAGTTTTGCTGCCGCCGGCTTGACATTGCGGCAATAAAATTGATGTACACGACTACAGTTGGACTGCTAGATTTTTCCTCTCAGTAAGTCGAGTGAATATGAATTATGGCGTGGCCCGTCCCGAGACTGGCTGATAGGACTTTGATGGTCCTCCGCTTTTCCCCTCTCTCTGTTTTTTGGACAGTAATTTCCCCCCAACTCTGCGAAAAAAAACAAAAAAAGAAAAGGATGGAGGCGGCGATGTCAGCGGAGGCTTGATTGATGAGCCCATTTATTTTCGTTCAATTCCAAGGTGTGCTGCCGCGGCCCCGCGCGCGCCTCTGCCATGTTTTAACCCATTTAGGCCTAGGATTATTGACTGCTTTAACTATTGAAAAATAGCAGATATACAAGCTCACAGCACGGCACAGAGTGCCGCGCTGCGAGCTTGTAGATCTGCTATTTTTTTTTTTAAATCATTATTTTTTTTTGCAAGTCTTTGAATATATCTACTTAAAAAAACATTTTTAACTCAAATATTTACTTCTGGGTGGTCCCTGGGACAACATATTTTGAGATGGGGGGTCTGCGGCCAAATACCTGTAATTTTGGGGGTCCTTGACATGAAAAGGTTTGAGAACAGCATGATTTAGAGGAAGGATTTAGAAGTCGGGTCAAAGATCGGGTCAAAGATATTCAAAGACTTGCACTCATTTTCACGATTTTTCAAAAATAGCAGATCTACAAGCTCGCAGCGCGGCACTTGGTGCCGCGCTGTGAGCTTGTATATCTGCTATTTTTCTAAAGTTAAAGCATAAAATAATGGTTAAAGTGGTTAAAAATCTAACGCGACGTTCTAGGTATTTGAGAGTTAAACATTCCCCCTGCGTGTCCCTCTGCAGAGCCTGGGGTCAGGGGCGTCACAAGGGGGGGGGAGTGGGACTGAGTTACTAGGGCCCAAGGTGGAGGGGCCTTAATTATTTTATACTTTAGTTATTGAAAAATAGCAGATATACGAGCTTGTATATCTGCTCTTTTTGAAAAGTCGTGAAAATGTTTGCAAATCTTTGAATATATGTATTTTTTTTAAGCAAACATTTGTAACTCAAATTTTGCTTCTGGGGGGGTCCCAGGAACGAAATATTTTGAGATGGGGGTCCGTGGCCAAATGCATATCATTTTGGGGGTCCTTCACATGAAAGATTTGAGCACCACTGACAGGTATTCAAAATACCTTCAAAGACTTTTTCAAGATTTTTTAAAAATTAGCAGATCTACAAGCTCGCAGCATGGCACTCAGTGCCGCGCTGTGAGCTTGTATATCTGCTATTTTTCAATAGTTAAAGCACAAAATAACGCAGTGAATCCTTGTACCCTGCAGGGCCCCGAATTTGGTGCGACACCCCTGCCTGGGGTTAGAGGAGGCACTGTAGCCCAAGAGCTTCTGACTACACTCACGCGGGAGCGGGCAATCCGTGTCGACGTGCGCGCGTGCCGCACAGCACCGCGCCACGCGCACACTCTGAAAGCAACAGAGTCGGAGACGTCGGACACTTACGGGTCCTTTCGGTTACATCTGTACACTCGGGGTTAAATTAAGACAGAGCATTTTACTGTATACTAAAAAGAGAGATGAAGAGAGGGTTTTAGCTTTTTCTTTTACGACGGGAACGTTAGAGCGCATCCATGTCCGCTGCAGACAGCTCTCTTTTATGAGCTCACATATATTATCCATTTGGTTTGAAGCCTCACCAGAACCATTGCTCTGCGGGCGGCCTCTGCGGGCGGCCTGACCTGGTCTGACCTGGCCCTTCATTAATTAGGCCTAGAATTATTGAATGCTTTAACCAGTGAAAAATAGCAGATATACAAGCTCACAGCGCGGCACCGAGTGCCGCGCTGCGAGCTTGTAGATCTGCTATTTTTTTAAATGTCATGAAAATGTGAGCAAGTCTTTGAATATATGTATTTTCAAAGCGAACGTTGGTTACTCAAATTTTGCTTCTGGGGGGTCCCTGGAACTAAATATTTTGAGATGGGGGTCCGTGGCCAAATAAATATCAGTTTGGGGGTCCTTCACATGAAAAGGTTTGAGAACCACTGACATACAGTAGTAGTCTCTCAAGAACAGACTAACTGAGCTCCAGTTAAGTGAAAATGACCTTTTCTTTGATGATGGCTGGCCAGATTGCTGACATAGAAACATAGGTTTTTCAAAAAACCTTAGAAGGATTCAAAAGACACTTATAGAATAGTTTTCACGATTTTTCAAAAATAGCAGATCTACTTGTATATCTGCTATTTTTCAATAGTTAAAGCATAAAATAATGATACACAATAATGTGTACCCGTTCTGAATGGGTTAAGACCTGAGGCCAATTCCACAAATGCCTTCTAAATCGATTTCTCAAAAATGTAAAAAAAGAATAGCAGATGTACAAGCTCACAAGCTTGTACATCTGCTGTTTTTGAATAGCCAACGCGTTTGAATCGACCATGCTAAAATCTAAAATGACCACTAATGCTTTCCCGGTTTTAACGGGTCAGAACAGTGCTTCTCAAACTTTGAAATGTGAAGGTCTCCCCTTAACTTTGACAGTGTACAAATGGAACCAAATGGACCCGTTTGGTTCCATTTGTACACTGTCAAAGTTACAGACTTGTACGGGTCAATTTAGAACCCCCTAAAGGAACATAGAGAGTCCCAGGAATCCACTTGGGTGGTCCCTGGAACTAGATATTTTGAGATGGGGGTCCGGGGGCAAAATAAATATAATTTTGGGGGTCCTTCACATGAAAAGGTTTGAGAACCACTGACATAGTAATCTCTCAAGAACAGACTAACTGAGCTCCAGTTAAGTGAAAAGGACCTTTTCCACTTTGAGAACCACTGGGTTAGTTTAAATAACTTGAAACACATCCTATCTGCTTTTACAAACTCATTACGTCTCTGCGTGCTCCGAGCCGGTGGTTTTCCTGTGCGTGTAGTGCAGTGCGTGCGTAAGCGCGCGCCCGCTGAGTTGGACCTGTTGTGCTCTGGTGGTTTCCGCATGGTGGGCCCAATGCAGCATCCATCCAGTCCAATTTCCTCCAGCAGGAAGGTACTGTCAGAGCTGGGAATGAGAGGCGCAGCCAGGGGTGTCGCACCAAATTCTGGGCCCTGGGTACAAGGATTCACTGCGGGGCCCCTGCGCTTTAACTATTGAAAAATAGCAGATATACAAGCTCACAGCGCGGCACCGAGTGCCGCGCTGCGAGCTAGAATAGATCTGCTATTTTTGAAAAATCGTGAAAATGTGTGCCAAGAAACCTATGTTTCCATGTCAGTGATGCTCAAACTTTTTCATGTGAAGGACCCCCCCATCTCAAAATATTTAGTTCCAGGGACCCCCCCCCCCCCCCCAGAAGCACAATTTGAGTTACAAATGTTCACTTAAAAAATACATATATTCAAAGATTTGCACACACGACTTTTCAAAAATAGCAGATCTACAAGCTCGCAGCGCGGCACTCGGTGCCGCGCTGTGAGCTTGTATATCTGCTATTTTTCAATAGCTAAAGTTACTAGGGCCCCTCCACCTTGGGCCCTGGTAACTCAGTCCCACTTTCCTACCCCTTGTGACGCGCCTGATGAGAGGTGCAGCTTCTCCCTGTTGGACCTCCATGGAACACTGCTTCTTCCTCTTCCCCCGACACACTCCAGCTGACCTAGAACTCTGGTTCTCAACCTGTGGGTCGGGACCCCCAGGGGGGTCATCCCCGAATTATTTTCGGGGTTCCCCAGATGATTAGCTTAATTAATGTGCAACATTGTTTTCTCACTCAACAGTAAACTAAAGTTTAAGTGTATAGGTAGAGGCTATCTGCACATTTCTGAAGTGACAATTTAAGGACTTTTTAATACCTCTAAAATGGCAAATTAAACATTGGCCAAATGGTCAAATATTAGAGGCAGAAATTGTGAAAATAGCCGGTCTATTAGATCTGCTATTTTCACAAAAGGACCGTGTTATACAAAATGTAATGCCTCAACTCTTAGTGCTCGTCAGGGTGGGGGTCCCCAGTTAAATATGATTATTTTGGGGGTCGCGGCCTGAAAAGTTTGAGAACCACTGACCTAGAACACTGCTTCCCAAACGTTGGGTCCCGACCCATTTGTGGGTCGCGACTCGCAAGTAAATATCCCTTCATTTTTTAGTTTTAATACATTTAGTTTTGTATTTATTATTAGATTTAAAAACATAAATTAGGAATTAATCCCCAGAAATGCAATTTGTTTCATGAATTAAATGATTTTGTCAAAAGAATGTCAAAAAGCAACCAAATTCCATGAATTAAAAAACTATGTTTAATAAGAAGTTATGAAAATAGGCGATCTACAAGTGTTGTGAGCTATTTTCACCTAGTTTGGGTCCTGGCTAGAAAATGTCTCTTTTGGGTCACGAGCGAAACATTTGGGAACCAGTGACCTAGAAAGCACTAACACATGAACATGCACACTCTCTCCCACACACACACACACGCACACACACACACACGCTCGCATGCACAGTTGCACACGTGCAATAGCATGCATGCTGTGTGGCACACATGTACACACACACATGGGCAACAATACCACACATATTGTGGCAAAGACACACACACACACACACACACACACACACACACACACACACACACACACACACACACACACACACACACACACACACACAGATACACACTCTCTCACATGCTCTCAACAACTCAGGCACTCAGGGAAGGACATTCTGAGGTAAACTGCTAGCCAGACACTGGTACAGAAAGCCTAAAACCTCCAACTCAAATCCACACGGGACCATCTTTCTCTGTCTGTCTGTCTGTCTGTCTGTCTGTCTCTCTTTCATCACACAGACACAAACGCCCACGTAGCCACACATGCACGCCTTGCACGGACACACACACATTTTCTCTAGCGCACACAAACAGCACATATTTAGTGCCAGCATGCACTCATTCACACGCATTGAGAGCATGCTCTCATACGCGCACGAGGACACACGCACCCCCGCGCCCGCGCGTCCGTGCATGCGCACACTTCCCATCTGTACTTTGGCAAGAACAAGCGAGTCCCACCCCAGTTCAGTACAGCCAGCTGCCTCCTGTCCCCTGCCAACACATCACTCCACTCTGCTGTGGCTAACACAGATGGACGCACACACGAACGCACGCACACACACGCACGCATGCACGCACGCACGCACGCACGCACGCACACACGCACGCACGCACACACACACACACACACACACAAACATACACCAGAAACCAGCGGAAGTGGTCGACCACTAACCTCCTCTCTCTCTCCTTCTCCCTCTCCTCTCCTCTCCTCTCCTCTCCTCTCCTCTCCTCTCCCTTCATCCTTTCACCCTCTCGTGTCATTCTCTCTATGTTTTGCTGTCTACAGTGAACACTTCATCCCTCTCCTGTCTCTATCAACCTTCACTCTCTGTCCTTGATCGTCCCCCGTGAGTCAATCTAAAAGCCCCTGCTATGCATCGTGTGAGCTTGTAGACCTGCTATATCGTCGTTGTCGGGTGAAAACCTTGAATGTCCAAAACCGTTTGTTTTGCATTTATCATTTTAAAAATGATTTAAACTAGTGAAAACAGCCGATCTACAAGCACACAACGCCTCGCACCGCGAGGCGTTGTGTGCTTGTAGATCTGCTGTTTTCACTACTTTTGTGCGACTGCCTTGTATGATGAAGCAGAGCTTAACTTTGCGAAAACAAATGTGAAACTTGGAGATATGAGGTCTCCACCCGACAGTGACGATATTCTCTTTCTCTCTCCCCCTCCCTCTTCCCAGATAGAACAGAACCATTGTTCGGCTTTCCATCCTGTCTGTTCTTGACGCGTGTCTGAGAATCAGACAATATCTGTGCGTCTGTTTCCTGTCACAGAAGATGCCTCAAAAAAGGCTCTTCCCTTCACTGTCAGGATGATTTAAGCGACCTGCGAAAAGTCCCCTCTGTCTGGTGTTTAGCTACAGTCGGGATCAAGATCTCAGGCCCGAAATCCCTCCCTCGGTCAGACCTTTTTTTTCTCGCTCCCCTTTTTAACATTCAGACACGGATGTCTCCCCGGCCAGACTTATAGGAGGGAGCGTGTCAAATAAAAACCTGAGTGGCGTTTTGTTCTCGATTTAGCCGGCCCGCCGTGCCTGGCCAGAGATTGGAGGTGGTCAGCGAGGGTGAAATACCCAAAAGGCCATTCGGGGAGAAGGTTGGGCCAGATATGATCCGCTTTTGAATTCATTGGTGTTCCGGCATGAAGCGTGATGGAACTTGCAAAACTGCCCCGCAGTCTTAATGTCACAGAACTATTGTGGGTGGGCAGTGAAATATATTCTGGAGTCTGATGCAGGAAGGAAGGGAATCGGCTTGGCGTAGAATTATTCTGGGATGAGCCGCGTCTTCCTGTCTCATTTGTATCTGTTCCATTTATGGGGCTTTTTATTGGCAGTGGCGTCCGATGGCAATATGATAATAATGATTATAATAATAATCTTGTGTCTGTGCGTCTGTAGTATCTCGAGAAACGTCCAACCGACCAACGTCTAACTCGTGTAGCCTTCATCAGAGCAAGTTCAAGTGTCAGCTTGCTCTGGCAAGGCTACACACCGGCGGGACACCATAGCCTCTGGAAGGATAAAGGAAATGATCTCCTGAGTTATATTGTGTCTTGCAATTAGATTTTGGAGCGCCACTTGTTCCACCTTGGTGGGTTTCTTATCTGAGTATCAGTTGTTAGGCAGTTGTGGTTGCAGGAGCATACCTGCAGCCACATCTAGACTCATGAACAGTGGTGGAAAGAAATACTCAAAGTACTGTTTTAAATACTCTGTTACAAGTAAAAGTCCTGAATTCAAAATTGATTTGAGTAAAAGAACTAAAGTATTTGCATCAAAATGTACTTAAAGTACCAAAAGTAGAACGTACTCATTATGCAGAATGTCCCATTACACAAGTTTTCAAATGTATAAAATGTATTAGTCTTTTGAAAATAGCAGATCTTCAAGCTCACAATGCGTCACATTGCGAAGCATTGTGAGCTGTAGATGTAGATCTGCTTTTTTCAAATGGCCAAAATGTTTTGTAATAATAATCAAAATCTACAAAGTAACTTGTTACTAACGTTTTCAGATAATTGTAGTGGAGTAAATATATAGTACAATATCTGCCTCTGAGATCGTTGAGATGTAGTGGAGTCGAAGTAAAAGTACAGAAAACTGGAAAGTACCTCAAAATTGTAGGCTTAGGATTATTGACTGCTTTAACTATTGAAAAATAGCAGATATACAAGCTCACAGCGCGGCACCGAGTGCCGCGCTGCGAGCTTGTAGATCTGCTATTTTTGAACAATCATGATTTGTTTTGCGAGTCTTTGAATATACCTACTTAAAAGCGGGAAAGTACCTCACAATTGTACGTGTGCTTTACACCACTGCATCTGGTCTTTCCAATTCAAACAATGCCGTGGAGCCAATCAAACAAAGCCATGGGACACTGAGGCGGAACAGAAAACAGGGTACGCCACCCTCTGTAAACCCCAGGCTACAGTTATGCACACAGAGCCAATTACAACTCCTCAGTTGAGCCCTCTCCCCAGGGGCGTCACAAGGGGTAGGAAAGTGGGACTGAGTTACTAGGGCCCAAGGTGGTGGAGGGGCCTTAATTATTTTATACTTTAGCTATTGAAAAATAGCAGATATACAAGCTCACAGCGCGGCACCGAGTGCCGCGCTGCGAGCTTGTAGATCTGCTATTTTTGAAAAAGTCGTGAAAATGTGTGAAAATCTTTGAATAGACGTATTTTTTAAGCGAACATTTGTAACTCAAATTTTGCTTCTGGGGGGGTCCCTGGAACTCAATATTTTGAGATGGGGTTCCGTGGCCAAATACATACCATTTTGGGGGTCCTTTCACGTGAAAAGGTTTGAGCTCCACTGACATAGAAACATAGGTTTTTCAAAAAACCTCAGAAGGATTTGAAATATTCAAAGATTTTCATGATTTTTCAAAAATAGCAGATCTACAAGCTCGCAGCGCGGCACTCGGTGCCGCGCTGTGAGCTTGTAGATCTGCTATTTTTCAATAGTTAAAGCACAGGGGCCCCCCAGTGAATCCTTGTACCCAGGGCCCAGAATTTGGACACCCCTCTCAGACATGTCTGCCAGGACACTTCTTCTCCAGATGTTCCTGGGGCCACCTCGCTTACTTTCTTCTTTAGGGTTCCATTTCAGGTCGTGTCGGGTGATGTTTGTGGCAGGTTTCCCCCCCCGTTGAATTTGTAATTCAAATGAGATCCTGTCTTGTTCTTAGCAATGAACCACAGAAATATATCGTCACTGTGTCGGGCAGAAACCTCGTATCTCCAAGTTTCAAATGTGTACGTTTTTTCGCGAAGTAAAGCCCTGCTTCATTAGACAAGGCCGTCGCACAAAAGTAGTGAAAACAGCAGATCTACAAGCACACAATGTGCTTGTAGATTGTCTGTTTTCACTAGTTTAGTTCATTTTTTTAAATGATAAAAACAAGCGGTTTTGGACATACAAGGTTTCCACCCGACAACAACGATATTGTAGATGTGCCATATGTATGTGCGTGGGTGCGCGCGTGTGCGCAACGTGCGTGTGTACTGTAGATGTACAGAGTAGCCATTCACATACTGCTATGCATATAGGCTAAGCTTATTTAGTATAATCAGCCATGTCAAATAATTCACCTATCTCACATCCATCTGTCTGGCTCTGCATTTCTCCCAACATATGAAAACATCATTTTCACTGGCCGGGCCAGCAGATATTTACAGCATGGCCAAATAGAGTGTACAACCCCGAAAACTCAGGACCATATCCAAGAGAGAAGGGAGAGAGACAAATTCCTGCTCCAGACCTACTTTGTGGTAGTCCTATTCTCCACAACTGGAAATACCCTAAAATATACACAGTATATCACCTCTTAACTCTCAAATACCTGGAACGTGCCCGAGTCGCGTTAGATTTTAACCACTTTAACCATTATTTTATGCTTTAACTTTAGAAAAATAGCAGATCTACAAGCTCACAGCGCGGCACCGAGTGCCGCGCTGCGAGCTTGTAGATCTGCTATTTTTGAAAAATCGTGAAAATGAGTGCAAGTCTTTGAATATCTTTGACCCGATCTTTGACCCGACTTCTAAATCCTTCCTCTAAATATGCTGTTCTCAAACATTTTCATGTCAAGGACCCCCAAAATTACAGGTATTTGGCCACGGACCCCCATCTCAAAATATGTTGTTCCAGGGACCACCCAGAAGCAAATATTTGATTTACAAATGTTCACTTTTAAGTAGATATATTCAAAGACTTGTAAAAAAAATCATGATTTTTCAAAAATAGCAGATCTACAAGCTCGCAGCGCGGCACTCGGTGCCGCGCTGCGAGCTTGTATATCTGCTATTTTTCAATAGTTAAAGCAGTCATAATCCTAGGCCTAAATGGGTTTTAAGGGGCTCAAGTCTGTCTTTTCCATTGTGACTGTGGGCTTTTAGTTCTCCCATCTCGCGGCACGCCCCCTCTTTTCCTCCCTGCTGGCTCCTTAACACTTTCTAGCTCATTGAGAAGCTGGCCCACACCACAGCACTATGGACTATATTGGATAACATGTGCCGAGAATATATAGCCGTGCTGTGCTAGACAGGTGGAGATGGAAGTGCCGTTGTTGTCCTTTGATGTTGGCTGTAACGCCTCATTTTTTCTTTGTTGTACGGCTGTGCCACTCAGCGAAAATAATAGATTTAGCCATACTTTGAAGTACTTAATTAACCGTAATGTTGCTTTATTATCTTTGGTAGAATGTTGCTCTGTTGTTGTTACATTGTCCATAATATTTCAGTGTTTTTTCCCCTTTTAAAAACCTTTTTTTTTTTTTTTTTGAGGGTGGCGACAACCACATTTCTTCTGACAGCAGGGACGTGCAGAGAATGTTAGAGAGGCAGGGGCTGAAATTTCTAAAAGGGCCTTTTGGTGAAAATATTGAAAATAGCAGACCTCCAAGCTCACAGCGTGTTGCGCTGCTTTGCGAAAGAACGTACACATTTGAACCTCGGAGATACGAGGTTTCCACCAGACAACAACGATTTGTTTCCCATGTTTGTTGACAGCTCATCTCTCTCTCTCTCTCTCTCTCTCTCTCTCTCTCTCTCTCTCTCTCTCTCTCTCTCTCTCCCTCCCTCCCTCCCTCCCTCCCTGACAGATGTGAACGAGTGTGATCTCCTGAGCAGTGTGTGTGGCGAGGCTCAGTGTGAGAACGCAGAGGGTTCCTTCCTGTGCGTCTGTCCGGAGGGCCAGGAGTACAACTCCATGACAGCCCAGTGTAACCCCACCCCTACAGGTGACCACGCACGCACGAATCACTCATACCCATCTGTGCACGCACGCACGCACGCACGCACGCACGCACGCACGCACGCACACACACACACACACACACACACACATTATCACTGTTCAGTGGTGGAAAAAGTACTCACATTTTGTACTTAAGTAAAAGTATCAATACTGCAATGTAGAAATACTCTGTTAGGGTGCCCTCAGACCAAAATACCTATGAGAGTGGAATCCGCGTTCCGCAAATGCATTTCAATGATAAGGGAGCGTTTTTTGCAGAAATCCTCTGCTGGCATGAAACCGCTTCACTCTCATTGAAATGCATTGGCGGAACGTGGATTCCACTCTCATAGGTACTTTGGTGTGAGGGCACCCTTACAAGTTTGAAAATAGCAGCTCTACAAGCTTGTAGATCAGCTATTTTCAAATAGCCATGGTATAAAATAGAGCTAAAGTGGTTAATGTATTATGTTTTATAATATTATAATTTATATCTGCAAAGTAACTAATGACTACATTTTTCAAATAATTGTAGTGTAGTAAAAGTACAATATTTGGATCCAAGATGTAGTGGAGTAGAATTAAAAGTAGTAGTACAAATATCTCAAAACTGTACTTACTGTACAGTACTTGAGTAAATGTACTTAGTTACTTTACACCACTGGAAATCACTCATACCCATCTGTGTAGACACAGTGTCACAGGTTCATTCCCCTTCCTACACAGTAAAATAGTTAACTCTGACAGTGTACGAAATCTACAAATGGAACCAAATTTGGTTCCATTTATAACAAACGGATAAAGGAACACTAGGATTTGACTGTGTATATTCTATGTGTGAGTCAGAGCTGCTGACTTAGCTGAGAGGGCATTCTTCACTCTCAGGTCATGCTAGTGATGAGGTTCTGGCCAAAAAGAATCACCGGCATTCCTCCGTCATATCGCTCCGAGTGGTGTGAAGCGCTGTTCGAGATGCGTACTGATGGCATCGTGAATCATCCGCTACATCGTCATCAACATGCAACGCGACATGACAGCCCTGTTGCTTCAGTGTGTATTGTCTAATTCTCAACTGGTGGTGGCAGTTACTACATCAAGAGTAATCAACAAACTATACTGTGAAAACTGGTCAAAAATTTACCAAATTGTCAAATGATATAGGAAAGAGGCACAAATTGTGAAAATAACTTTGTTCCATATATCGTCACTGTTGGGCAGAAACCTTGTATCTTGTAAAATGTGTAATTTTTTTCGCAAAGTAAAGCACTTCTTCGTCATACAAGGCCATCGCACAAAAGTAGTGAAAACAGCTGATCTACAAGCGGTGCGAGGCATTGTGTGCTTGTAGATCGGCTGCTTTCACTAGTTTAAATCATTTTAAAAATGATAAATGCAAAACAAACGGTTTTGGACTTACAAGGTGTCCTCCACCCGACAACGGCGATATACAGTACATATTGTGAGAATGAAATATGTTGTGGTCTCAGTGTCTCCCATCACCATCACATCCCTACTAACGGACACCAAGTCTAAAATGATCAAAACAATGATGTAATAGACCAGATCAGGATGTTTGTAAGCAAAGCGTGTACTGCAATGTTTTTGGGTAGAATATCTGTGGATGTTTACATAAAGTAAAGTGTCCAGAACATTAGCTATGTCTAGTTTGTCATCCTGTGCATATTTTGAACACAATTTTGTATTTCTAACACTCAATAACACTAGCATAGGTGTCATTTTCTTCCAGAAATAAGGCTAATGAATAATACTACTCCAAGCTGCCAGTGTTATCTACTTTGGAAATATATATATTTTTTGGCTGTGGTGATGACATGATGATTTGGTATATTGATTATTTATGATTTTAGTCGGGTCATTTATACAAAATGAGATTTCAGCTACGATTCATCACATTTTTAAATGACTTTCTCTCGGTTCCAGTTGGGTTTTTTACGCCACAGTGTTTTCACCCAGCATTACTTTAGGATTTAGTTGCACAACATTATTATCTACGGTTAAAGTTGGTATAAAACTAAACCACAGGGCAGTAGTATGTCATCCCAGTGTGATTATTCATAGTGTGACATGTTCATTCATGTCCGTGTTTTTGAAACCCTATAGTGTTGGTATCTGCTCCATGGCTTTGCAGTGGGATGCCATTCCACACATAGGCCTATCCTCTGACATTATAAAATGTATTCCCAGCTATCTTTGCTCTGGGGTGGTGGTGGCCAACCGATTGCACCAGAGCACCAAATTAGTCCTAATAGGTGTGCCGTTAATGTGGTTTCCTGTTTGGAAGGCCAGTAGGATGACATGCCCACTAGAGCAGTGTAACCAGAGTGGCGACACGCTTTGATCTCGCCGCAGACCGGAAGTGGCTTCGCATGGAGCCTGTTCTCATTCTTAGCGAGCCTCTGCTGCTCTTCAGCCCCGTACGCCCCCATTATAAACGAGGCATTTTCACTCGCTGGTAAGTAGACTAAATAACGTCTTTTTCACCCTTTTAGTAATGTTGTCTACCTTGGAGAGGCCTGTGAATGTGTTAAAAAGGGTGAAAAATATGTGATTTAGTCTACTTACCAGCGAGTGAAAATGCCTCGGTTATAATGGGGGCGGACGGGGCTGAAGATCGAGCAGCAATCCTCGCTAAGAATGAGAACAGGCTCCAGTAAGCTAGGCTAAGCTAGCTTTCCACTATGCTTTCCACGCTTACAATGGGAGTCGATGTAAGTGTCGTAACTCTCTCTATCAATGGGTCTGGACATGACATGCCATTTGGACGCCCTGTTTGGCTGCCTGAAGGACCCCGCAGTGAGGGACTGCCCTATTTGTGCCTGGGTATATTAAAACCAGTGGTGGAAAAAGTACTCACATATTTTACTTCAGTAAAAGTATCAATACAGCAATATAGAAATACTCTCTTACAAGTAAAAGTCCGGAATTCAAAATTTACTTGAGTAAAAGTATGAAAGTGTTGGCATCAAAATGTGCTTAAAGTACTAAAAGTAAAAGTACATAAATGTTTGAAAATAGCAGATCTACAAGCTCACAACGCGTTGCATGTAGATCGGCTATTTTCAAATAGCCACAGTATAAAATAGTGCTAAAGTGTGTTTTATATGTTGGTTTTAAAATATTATAATTTATATGTTCTGCAAAGTAACTAGTACCTAAAGTTTTCAAATAATTGTAGTGTACTGTAGTAAAAGTAGAATATTTGGATCCGAGATGTAGTGGAGTAAAAGTAAAAGTATTGGAAATTGGAAATACTCAATTAAAATACAAATAACTCAAAAGTGTACTAAGTACAGTACTTAAGTACATCTACTTACTTTACACCACTGATTAATATACACATTTCATGGCGGAGGAGAATCTCAACTAGAGTTTAAACAGGACTAATAGTTTCTCCCAGAACTATTTCTTCTTTCAGACCGTGAGAAACTTGAGTTAAGCTTAATAGACATTAAACGTAAATGTATTAATCCTTTCTGGTATGCTACAGTACCTTAACCACTTAAGCGCTGTACACTGTACTTCGTCATACGACAAATAGTGTAAAAAGCCAGTCTACAAGCAAAGCTTGCACGTTTCGGAAAGGAAATGTGAAATCTTTTGAACAACATTGGCCTATAATGCCGTGCCCAAAATAAAGAATGCCAGTGTTTAAAGTGGTTAACTCGTCATGCAAAACAACTCATGTTCTCCATTACCATCATCATGGTTACATAATTTGAGCAGCGAGGAAATAGGCAATGCATGCGCTGTGTTCACAAACAGACGTTACATAATGACATGGTGATATCCATGGAGGAATGCAAAATTGGCCATTTCCATGTTTTTTTCTCTAAGTAAAAGTGGTGTTTTGTCTCTACACGGACAATTGGAAACAAATCGCTAGCTATCTGTAATTATTTATTGCATTCACCGGCAGGCAGGGCTGAAACCCATTATTGAGCATTGAGCAAGAGTAAAGAGGTGTTTGTGCGTGCGTGCGTGCGTGCGTGCGTGCGTGCGTGCGTGCATAGGTGTGCATGTGTGGGCGGGCGTGCAGCCGTGCACACATGTGTACGTATGTGTACATTTAAGTGTGCATGTCTGTATTTGCATGCATTTTAGTATGTTAAAGTGATGTCTATGTTGGATCATCACTGAATGTGTATGAGGACGCAAAGTATCAAAAAGTACATTTACATGTGAAAGCCTGCGTGTGTG
>NW_027665097.1:0-2000 GCF_963921795.1 Nannobrachium achirus
TGGCCACCGAATACGTACAGCTCTCCTTCGTAGGCAAAGGCTGAATGACCCCAGCGTCCTTCTGGACGGAGCCGTGCCGAAGGCGTGCTCAGCCAGCAGTTGGTCTCCGTGTCAAACACTCTGATGATGTTGTTGCAGTCCATCCAGTCCTCTCCGCCCCCAAACACGAACATCTTCGTCCCGATGACGCTGGCAGAGTGACATGACGAAGCAAGTGGAGGGGTGCCGCCAGTGTTGATTAAAGACCAGACCATTGTGGTGGCGTCCAACATGTAGATGTCATTATAGTATCCACTCAGGTGGTTGTATCCTCCATGACATACATGGCCTTCCCCAAGACACAGGCCGAGTGGTCGCACCTCGCCTCTGGAACTGTTCCCGAAACCTTGGAGTGGACCATCTGTAGGTGTTGACGTCAAATGCATGAAGCACGTCGCAGTACTCCTCCTTTTTGGTAGTAAACCCGCCCAGAGGTAGTGACGTCTTCTATTAGTACGGCCGTGTAGTCCTTACGTACGGAGGGACCCCTCCACCATTTCACCGAATGTGCCCTCGTCCATAGCAACGACACTGTGTTGAGGATGTGCACACAAAAGTAGTCGACGTGTATGGCTCCAAAGTGGTACACCTTGTGCCCTACTGCCACAGCAACCTCATCATAGCATCTGTGCTTGTTTGGTCCTGGTTTTACCTGATGCACCACCAAGCGCAACATTTCTTGGCCAGCAGACCAGTGAGTCAAACTAGAATCACTCAGCGTCGCTCTGTGAAAGAATGCTGCCTCATTGCGCATGCTGCCACTTTTTTTGGTACAGCAGCATGAACGTGTCATGCTAACTTGCGTTAACCTGATTGGCCAATGGATTGGCTTGGCCAATCAGGGAAGCAGATACCCGTTGCTCTCCCTAATATGGCATATCGATTAACCATAGTGCCCTCTGCTTGTACGGGAAAACGGACATCAATGTGACATCATCAATATGATGTCATATTAAAGCCCAAATATTGATTGTAGGTTTGGTGGATCTGAGAACATTCAGAATATGAATTTGGGATACCCTGAAGAAGGCAGTGCGGCAACACTGCACACAGGTTATCCCAGTTTTGAACCAATTCCATTTCACCAGAAGAGTGCCTTCCTTGCTTTTCCTTTTGTTGCAACTTTTCAGTCCCCCATCAAAGAGCACCACCACTAGACTATTATGAATTCCGAGCACCCAGACCTTTTTTTTCTTTTCTATTCTTTTCTGATGAATTCAGAATATTTGGAAAATATGTATATATTTACTTCCTTTGCCTACTGCAGCGTGTACAAGACATTTGGCACTGACTGATCTGTCCAGTGGTTTGTGTAATTATCCACAGACAGAAAGACAGACAGACAGACAGACAGACAGACAGATGGGGGGGGGGGGGGAACTCATCTCCCTCTACTTTATGTTGTATCAAACATATCGAAACATATATCCATGAAATGTAAGAAGACATTTTAACTAATACTGTAGGTATATGAGGGGAAACAACGCTTTAAACAAAAATGTACTGTTAAAGGCAGGCTTGATCTACGTCATTGCACATAGTGTTGCGCTTGAGCGCTTGGGCTTCTATATCGGCAATTTCTGGCGCATGACACTTAGGCCCAACCAAGTATAACTATAGCCTAAGAACCCTCTTGAAAATGAGATTGAGATGATACATCTCAAGGGGTTATTAATATTAAATATGAATAAATACCTGTATATATGACGGTATGTATTGTTGTTGTGAGGTGGATTTGGGGATTTTCCTTGAGGAATATTCTTTTTTTTTTTTTTTTTTAATTTTTATCCCACGATTTTTGTAACCCATTTTTTCACCCGGTGCCAATTGCCTAAGCTGTGATCCTGGGCTCTACTCTCCCTCTGCCAACCTGGGGAGGGCCCCGAACTGAGCTCATGCTTCCTTCAATGCATGAGGAGTGAGCAGGCCGCTTCTTTTCACCTGACAGGGGGAGCTTCCCC
>NW_027665096.1:0-29894 GCF_963921795.1 Nannobrachium achirus
GGCTGAGGCCTCGCCGGGCCCAGCGAGGGGGCGGGACGGCCCAGAGGGCCCTTGGCGCATTAATATTGCTCGGGTGACCGGGCAGCTCCTTTAGGAACCATTAGGAACTCTTGCCAAGGCAGAAGTACATCTTTCTTTCCGGGGTAACAATAGGAGGGAGCGGAGTAAAAAAAAAAAGAAAAAAAGAAGGCGTAACTTCATCACTACGGCCATGCGTTCCCATTATGTAACTATAATACAGACAGATTTAAGTTGCTAATTGCATTTCTTTGCATCGGAAAAAAACAAAGGACGCGCTGTTGTTCTTAACTTGGCGCGTGGAAGACATCAGAAATGATACATCGTTTGCCCGGTGTAAAAATAAGCAAGTAAACCTGCCAGCGTTTGTTTTTTCAGGCTTCTTCCCAAGAAGACCAAATAATACGTTGTTCTCGGATTCTTCAGAGGGCGTCTGGAGGAGGGGGGTTTCAGGGTGTTAATTGGGACTGTTATCGTGCTCCTGGAGGGGGCGCCGTGAAACTGAAAGCCAAGCTTAAAGCTGCAATTAAGGCCCCTCCATGGCTCGTCCTCTTCTCGTGCACTAGCTCAGAGGTTCTCAACCTGTGGGTCGGGACATTATTTGTGAAACATGTGAAACATTGTTTTCTCACTCAACAGTAAACAAACCAACATAACCTTTAAGTGTATAGATGGTATGCACATTTCTAAAAGTGACAATTTAAGGATTGTTTTAATACTGTACCTCTAAAATGACGAATTAAACATTGACCAAATTGTCAAATATTAGAGGCAGAAATAGTGAAAATTGCCGATGCCTCGCGTTGCGAGGCGTTGTGAGCATGTAGATCAGCTATTTTCACAATACCTCAACTCTTAGTGCTCTTCAGGGTGGGGGGCGTCTCCAGTACCTCAACTCTAGTGCTCTTCAGGGTGGGGGGCGTCTCCAGTACCTCAACTCTTAGTGCTCTTCAGGGTGGGGGGCGTCTCCAGTGCTCTTCAGGGTGGGGGGCGTCTCCAGTGCTCTCAGGGGTGGGGGGCGTCTCCAGTGCTTTCAGGGTGGGGGGCGTCTCCAGTGCTCTTCAGGGTGGGGGGCGTCTCCAGTGCTCTTCAGGGTGGGGGGCGTCTCCAGTGCTCTTCAGGGTGGGGGCGTCTCCAGTTAAATACCTCAACTCTTAGTGCTCTTCAGGGTGGGGGGCGTCTCCAGTACCTCAACTCTTAGTGCTCTTCAGGGTGGGGGGCGTCTCCAGTGCTCTTCAGGGTGGGGGCGTCTCCAGTGCTCTTCAGGGTGGGGGGGGGGGGGGGGGGGGGGGGGGGGGCGTCTCCAGTTAAAACATGATTATTTTGGGGGTCGTGGCCTGAAAGGTTGAGAGCCACTGCTCTAGCGCACCTCCTGCTCTCTCTCTCTCTCTTTCTCTCTCTCTCTCTCTCTCTCTCTCTCTCTCTCTCTCTCTCTCTCTTTCTCTCTCTCTCTTTCTCTCTCTCTCTCTCTCTCTTTCTCTCTCTCTCTCTCTCTCTTTGTCTCTCGCCATCTTCTCGTACCTTGCACTCCATCCTTCTCTGTTTTTATTTTTTCCCGTTCTCTGAGACTAATCTCTGTCTCCGTGTGATTCCTTCTCCTCAGCACTCATCCACCTCTCTCCCTTTCCTCACACACACACACACACACACACACACACACACACACACACACACACACACACACACACACACACACACACACACACACACGGCACACACACAGCGCACACACACACACACACACACACACACACACCCACACACACACACACACACACACACACACACACACACAAACACCCACACACACAAACACCCACATGGCACACACACAGTACACGACACATACACACACACACACACACACACACACACACCTGCAAGGCACTAGGGATGGGACGATATGAAAATGTCACGATTATTGTGACAAAAGAAATCACGATATTATCACGATAATCAAAATCCATTATCCTGGGGCGGTCACGTTGTGACACGTTGTGAGCTTGTAGATCGGCTATTTTTTGGCAAAGACATCTGATATAGAGTGAAAAACAGACTGTATCAAGTACGTATATTATAAGTGCCTTTTACCAATTATAGAGGGTTTAAGTGGTACAGGATATGCAGCTCGCAAATAAAAGGTGAATTGATCCCAGTGCATGACAGAGGACGATATCACGATAAATTAAAGGGCCTACACCATGCTTTTTAAAAACTATATTTTTTGTATAAATATATGCTCAAAATTGAGTCTTAGACAGGTTTTAACCCTCAAAAAACACTCTGACCATTCTTTTTGTTTGTTCTAGCTCTACTATAATGAGGCTCTCCAGCTGCAATACCAAAACGGCCTCTGTTTGCTCAGGGGCGCATCTAGTGGGGTTTTTTCCAGAAAAAAAAAGTTTTTTGAAAAAGAAAAGTTTTTTGAAAAAAAAAAAAGTTTTGAAAAAAAAAAAGTTTTTTGAAAAAAAAAAGTTTTTTGAAAAAAAAAGTTTTGAAAAAAAAAGTTTTTTGAAAAAAGTTTTTGAAAAAAAAAGTTTTTTGAAAAAAAAGTTTTTGAAAAAAAAAAAGTTTTTGAAAAAAAAAAGTTTTTGAAAAAAAAAATTTTGAAAAAAGTTTTTTGAAAAAAAATTTTTTTTGAAAAAAAGTTTTTTTGAAAAAAGTTTTTTGAAAAAAGTTTTTTTGAAATTTTTTTGAAAAAGAATTTTTTTTGAAGTTTTGAAAAAAAAAAATTGAAAAAAAAATTTTTTTGAAAAAAAATGTTTTTTTTTTTTACTCTGCATTGCATTTTTTGAAAAAAATTTTTTTTTTACTCTGAAAAAAAAACGGGTATCCGAGAGTGACGTCACTCTCGTCAACTCTCAGAACAGCACTGTTCTGAGAACCCATGGAAAGCTTTTCATCTCTGTCTGCCCAAAACCAGAGAAAGACACAACGGTCAGAAATAGGACTTTGTGAGGATAGAAGGTGCCAGTGGGACCCCAAAAAAAGGTTTTAAAATAGAAAAAGTGAAAATTCATGGTGTAGGTCCTTTAAATCTCCACGATACGATTATCGTGACGTGAGTGTTTTTTATCACGATAAACGATAAGATCGCGTATCGTCCCATCCCTAGACGGCACCCACACAGCACACACACACACACACACACACACACACACACACACACACACACACACACACACACACACACACACACACACACACCCTTCTTTTCTTGCTATGTGTCGGGCCGTGGGTTCCCTTACCAAAAAGTAGTATACTTACGTATACTCTTGAGTATACTTGTTATGAACTAAGTATACTTTGTCTAAACTAATACTTGGTAAGTATACTTTTCTGTTTACTTAAAATGTACTATCAGGAATATACTTAACAAAAGTATACTTAGTTTATACTGACGAGTACACAGCAAAAGTTTAAGTATACTTTTCCTTCATTTCAAGTGCAGCCTATATTCTATAGTACTGTGTTCTTATACAGTATCTGGCTTGTGGGTGTATACTTGTATATTTCTCACACTGCTGCTTGAGGTAGTTGCCTACACTGTGCACCTGTAGTGCTTATGCTTGAGGTATACTAGATTTATACTTGAACTGCACTATTTTCATACATGAAGTATACCATTTATATACTCCAAACATACTATGCGTGAACTTAATATACACTACTCTTTTACTTGCAGTGTACTTGAATTGCACTTTTCTTATACTTGAGGGGTACCATATTTATTTACACAAAATGTATATACTACAAACATACTATGCGTGAACTTAATGTACACTACTCTTTTATTTGCAGTGTACTTGAATTGCACTTTTCTTATACTTGAGGTATACTATGGTCATACTTCAACTGCACTACTTTTAAACTTGCACCATACCGGTTATATACTCCTAAACATACTGTGCGTGAACTTAATGGACACTACTCTTTTACCTGCAGTGTACTTGAATTGCACTTTTCTTATACTTGAAGAATACCAGTTTATAGACACAACCATACTGTGCGTGAACTTAATGGACACTACTCTTTTACTTGCAGTGTACTTGAATTGCACTTTTCTTATACTTGAGGTGTGCCATGTATTTTCACAAACATACTATGTGTGAACGTAATGTACACTACTCTTTTACTTGCAGGGTACTTGAATTGCACTTTAATTATGCATGACGTATACTACGATTGTACTTGAAATGCACTATTATATACTCCAAACATACTATGCGTGAACTTAATGTACACTTGCAGTGTAATTGAATTGCACTTTTATTATACTAGAGGTATACCATTTATACACAAAACATATTATGTGTGAACTTAATGTACACTACTCTTTTACTTACAGGTACTTAAATTGGCACTTTTCTTATACTTGACGTATACTACATTTATACTTGAATTTCACTACTTTTAAACTTGAATTGCACTTTTCTTATACATGAGGTATACTATGGTCATACTTCAACTGCACTACTTTTAAACTTGCAACATACCAGTTATATACTCTAAACATACTGTGCGTGAACTTAATGGACACTACTCTTTTACCTGCAGTGTACTTGAATTGCACTTTTCTTATACTTGAAGAATACCAGTTATATACTCAAACCATACTGTGCGTGAACTTAATGGACACTACTCTTTTACTTGCATTGTACTTGAATTGCACGTTTCTTATACTTGACGTATACTACGTTTATATTTGAACTGCACTATTTTCATACTTGAGGTATACCATTTATATACTACAAACATACTATGCTTGAACTAATGTACACTACTCTTGTATTTGCAGTGTACTTGAATTGCACTTTTCTATATACGTGAGGTATACTATGGTCATACTTCACTGCACTACTTTTAAACTTGCAACATACCAGTTATATACTCTAAACATACTGTGGGTGAACTTAATGGACACTACTCTTTTACCTGTCAGTCAGTGTACTTGAATTGCACTTTTCTTATACTTGAAGAATATCAGTTATATACTCAAACCATACTGTGCGTGAACTTAATGGACACTACTCTTTTACTTGCATTGTACTTGAATTGCACGTTTCTTATACTTGACGTATACTACGTTTATATTTGAACTGCACTATTTTCATACTTGAGGTATACCATTTATATACTACAAACATACTATGCTTGAACTTAATGTACACTACTCTTGTATTTGCAGTGTACTTGAATTGCACTTTTCTTATAATTGAAGTATACTATGGTCATACTTCAACTGCACTACTTTTAAACTTTCACCATACCGGTTATATACTCTAAACATACTGTGCGTGAACTTACTGGACACTACTCTTTTACCTGCAGTGTACTTGAATTGCACTTTTCTTATACTTAAAGAATACCAGTTATATACTCAAACCATACTGTGCGTGAACTTAATGGACACTACTCTTTTACTTGCATTGTACTTGAATTGCACGTTTCTTATACTTGACGTATACTACGTTTATATTTGAACTGCACTATTTTCAGACTTGAGGTATACCATGTATATACTCCAAACATACTATGCGTGAGCTTAATGTACACTACTCTTTTATTTGCAGTGTACTTGAATTGCATTTTTCTTATACTTGACGTATACTACATTTATACTTGAATTTCACTACTTTTAAACTTGAATTGCACTTTTCTTATACGTGAGGTATACTATGGTCATACTTCAACTGCACTACCTTTAAACTTGCACCATACCAGTTATATACTCTAAACATACTGTGTGTGAACTTAATGGACACTACTCTTTTACCTGCAGTGTACCTGAATTGCACTTTTCTTATACTTTAGGTATACCATTTATATACACAAAACACACTATGTGTGAACTTAATGTACACTACTCTCTTGCTTGCAGTGTACTTTAATTGCATGTTTTTTATAGTTGACGTATACTATGTTTATACCTGAACTGCCCTATTTTCATACTTGAAGTATAGCATTTATATACTGAAAATATACTATGTGTGAACGTAATGTACACTACTCTTTTACTTTGAATGTACTTTAATTGCACTTTTATTATACTTGAGGTATACTACGTTTATACTTTAACGTACTATGCGTGAACTTAATGGACACTAATGTACACTACTCTCTTACTTGCAGTGTACTTGAATTGCATGTTTTTTATAGTTGACGTATACTATGTTTATACTTGAACTGCCCTATTTTCATACTTGAAGTATAGCATTCATATACTGAAAATATACTATGTGTGAACGTAATGTACACTACTCTTTTACTTTGAATGTACTTAAATTGCACTTTTATTATACTTGAGGTATACTACGTTTATACTTTAACGTACTATGCGTGAACTTAATGGACACTACTCTTTTACTTGAATTGCACTTTTCTTATACATGACGTATACTACGTTTATATTTGAATTGCACTACTTTTAACCTTGAAGTATACCATTTATATACTCAAACTATACTATGCATCAACTTAATGTGCACTACTCATTTACCTCTAGTGTACTTGAATTGCACTTTTCTTATACATGAGGTATACTACGTTTATATTTGAGCGGCACTTTTTTCATACTTGAAGTATAGCATTTATATGCCCGGAACATACTATGCATGAACTTGATGGACACTACTCTTTTACTTGAATTGCACTATTCTTATACTTGACGTATACTACGTTTATATTTGAATTGCATTAATTTTAAACTTGAAGTATACCATTTATATACTCAAAACATACTATGCGTGAATTTAATGTACACTACTCTTTTACTTGCAGTGCACTTGAATTGCACTCTTCTTTTACTTGAGGTATACTATGGTCATACCTGAACTGCACTACTTTTAAACTTGAACCATACCAGTTATATACTCAAAACATACTATGCGTCAACTTAATGGTCACTACTCTTTTACTTGCAGTGTACTTGAATTGCACGTTTTTTTATACTTTACGTATACTACCTTTTTACTTGAACTGCACTATTTTCATACTTGAAGTATACCATTTATATACTCAAAACATACTTGAATTGCACTTTTCTTATACTTGAGGTATACTATGTTTATACTTGAACTGCACTATTTTCATTGTAGCGACGGGGTGCAACTAATTAATAAGTATTGTAATGGTTAAAGAAAGACAGAGTGTGAAATATTATAGCTTTGGAAATGGAGGACTGTATACTCTGGAGTTGAGGTTATGCCCACTACAGGGCTCCAGTCAAAGAGCAGTAATCAATGATGACACTTGATGGCGTTTTATGTGTTTTTTTATAAAGGAGGTAGTTGGTGGACACAAACATACACAATGATGAATGGTATCTGAAAATATAGAAATACTACATAAGGATAAGGAGACAATAAACAATATGCAGTAGTAACCTACACAAATGTAGCATATTACTGAAATGAGCCATGCACTCATGTGCCATCTTAGACCCAGCATGCACTCACACACAGGTTAGACTAGGGCCTGTTAGCTTAGCCACTGAAGTTTAGCTAGCAAACACAATTACAAAAACAAACTTTTTAAACCACACACAGATCAATTCTGATACAATGACCTGTTACCACATGAACCATTATTGTTCTGCAGGACAGAAAACAACTCACTTTGTCAAGAACGCATTCTTATGTGCATATGTTTGTTTGTGGCTGCACTCATGCATGTAAACAGTTGGGGTCCTCTGTTCTAGTGGTGCCAAAACAACTGCCTCAACTAAAGTGTCACCTGGGTCCTGATCAGAGGGTACCTGAGGCATGCCTGCTCTAAATGGGGACAATAAAGGTGGTGATGGGGTTTGGTGTTGCTGAACTGTCTGTAGATTTCACTCTGAATGTGTAGACTTGCCGGTCCCATTATACACCTACAAATGAACAGATAAAGCACATTAGTTATGGGAGTCAACAGTAGTAATATACTTTGAATTGACAAGTAGAATGCCAAGATGTGTGATGATAATACCTTTGTCTGATGTTCTCCTCCTCCCAGGGTGGTGTTCGGGCAAAAGAGTTCCCTCCGGGAACACACACCCTATTTATAGTCCTGGGAGGGTGAAACCAAGTGGGAAGTGGATAGAGGGGAGATTGAGAATGATTCTAATGCATTTAATAATACAAAAGTACTTAAAACACTAGCACATGGATATGCTCCTTTAATTCATATCTCCAATTACCACTATGCCCACTAAATGTGTACACCCACCATACATTATTAAATGCATTAGAATCATTTTCAATCTCCCCTCTATCCACCCCCCACTTGGCTTCACCCTCCCAGGACTATAAATAGTGTGCGTGTTACCGGAGGGAACTCTTTTGCCCGAACACCACCCTGGGAGGAGGAGACAGACAAAGGTAAGGGTTTTACAAATAACAGCTTTACATTATCTTCACAAATCTTGAGTATTCTACTTGTCAATTCAAAGTATATTACTACTGTATATTACTAATGTGCTTTATCTGTTCATTTGTAGGTGTATAATGGGACCGGCAAGACTACACATTCAGAGTGAAATCTACAGACAGTTCAGCAACACCAAACATTCCCCCAACTGTTTACATGCATGAGTGCAGCCACACACAAACATATGCACATAAGAATGCGTTCTTGACAAAGTGAGTTCTGTCCTGCAGAGCAATAATGGTTCATGTGGTAACAGTTCATTGTGTCAGAATTGATCTGTGTGTGGTTTAAAAAGTTTGTTTTTGTAATTGTGTTTGCTAGCTAAACTTCAGTGGCTAAGCTAACAGGCCCTAGTCTAACCTGTGTGTGAGTGCATGCTGGGTCTAAGCTGGCACATGAGTGCATTGGCATTTCAGTAATATGCTATGTTTGTGTAGGTTACTACTGCATATCGTTTATTGTCTCCTTATCCTTATGTATTATTTCTATATTTTCAGATACCATTCATCATTGTGTATGTTTGTGTCCGCCAACTACCTCCTTTATAAAAACCACATAAAACACCAAGTGTCATCATTGATTACTGCTCTTTGACTGGAGCCCTTTGGTGCGCATAACCTCAACTCCAGAATATACAGTCCTCCATTTCCAAAGCTATAATATTTCACACTCTGTCTTTCTTTAACCATTAAAATACCTATGCAGAACTGTGTTCGAATATTAATTAGTTGCACCCTGTCGCTACAATGAAAATAGTGCAGTTCAAGTATAAACATAGTATACCTCAAGTATAAGAAAAGTGCAATTCAATGTTTTGAGTATGTAAATGGTATACTTCAAGCATGAAAATAGTCTAGTTCAAGTATAAACGTAGTATACGTAAAGTATAAAAAACGTGCAATTCAAGTACACTGAAAGGTAAAGAGTAGTGTACATTAAGTTCATGCATAGTATGTTCTGAGTATATAAATGGTATACTTCAAGTAATAAAATAGTGCATTTCAAGTATGAAAGTAGTATACCTCACGTATAAGAAAAGTGCAATTCAAGTACACAGCAAGTGTACATTAGGTTCACGCATAGTATGTTTTGAGTATATAACTGGTATACTTTGAGTATGAAAATAGTGCAGTTCAAGTATGACCATAGTATACCTCAAGTATGAGAAAAGTGCAATTAAAGTGCACTGCAGGTAAAAGAGTAGTAAACATTAAGTTCACGCACAGTATGTGTTGAGTATATAAATGGTATACTTCGAGTATACAAATAGTGCAGTTCAAATATACACGTAGTATATGTCAAGTATAAGCTAAGTGCAATTCAAGTACAATGCAAGTAAAAGAGTAGTGTCCATTAAGTTCACGCCTAGTATGTTTTGAGTATATAACTGGTATACTTCAAGTATAAGAAACGTTCAATTCAAGTACACTGCAGGTAAAATAGTAGTGTACATTAGGTTCACGCATAGTATGTTTTGAGTATATAAATGGTATACTTCAAGTTTAAAAGTAGCGCAGTTCAAGTATGACCATAGTATACCTCAAGTATAAGAATAGTGCAATTCAAGTAAAAGAGTAGTGTCCATGAAGTTCACGCATAGTATGTTTTGAGTATATAACTGGTATGGTTCAAGTTCAAAAGTAGTGCAGTTCAAGTATGACCATAGTATACCTCAAGTAAAAGAAGAGTGCAATTCAAGCGCACTGCAGGTAAAAGAGTAGTGTACATTAAGTTCACGCACAGATTGTTTTGAGTATATAAATGGTACGATTCAAGTTTAAAAGTAGTGCAGTTCAAGTATGACCATAGTATACCTCAAGTATAAGAAAAGAGCAATTAAAGTGCACTGCAGGTAAAAGAGTAGTGAACATTAAGTTCATGCACAGTATGTGTTGAGTATATAAATGGTATACCTCGAGTATGGAAATAGTGCAGTTCAAATATAAACACAGTTTACGTCAAGTATAAGACAAGTGCACAGCAAGTAAAAGAGTAGTGTACATTAAGTTCACGCATAGTATGTTTTGAGTATATAAATGGTATACCTCGAGTATGAAAATAGTGCAGTTCAAATATAAACGTAGTATACGTCAAATATAAAACAAGTGCAGTTCAAGTAAAAGAGTAGTTTTAATTAAGTACACGCATAGTATGTGTTGAGTATATAAATGGTATACTTCAAGTTTAAAAGTAGTGCAGTTCAAGTATGACCATAGTATACCTCAAGTATAAGAAAAGAGCAATTAAAGTGCACTGCAGGTAAAAGAGTAGTGAACATTAAGTTCACGCACAGTATGTGTTGAGTATATAAATGGTATACTTCGAGTATAGAAATAGTGCAGTTCAAATATACACATAGTATATGTCAAGTATAAGCTAAGTGCAATTCAAGTACAATGCAAGTAAAAGAGTAGTGTCCATTAAGTTCACGCCTAGTATGTTTTGAGTATATAACTGGAATACTTCAAGTATAAGAAACGTTCAATTCAAGTACACTGCAGGTAAAATAGTAGTGTACATTAAGTTCACGCATAGTATGTTTTGAGTATATAAATGGTATACTTCAAGTTTAAAAGTAGTGCAGTTCAAGTATGACCATAGTATACCTCAAGTATAAGAATAGTGCAATTCAAGTAAAAGAGTGGTGTCCATGAAGTTCACGCATATTATGTTTTGAGTATATAACTGGTATGGTTCAAGTTCAAAAGTAGTGCAGTTCAAGTATGACCATAGTATACCTCAAGTAAAAGAAGAGTGCAATTCAAGTGCACTGCAAGTAAAAGAGTAGTGTACATTAAAATCACGCATAGTATGTTTTGAGTATATAAATGGCATACCTCGAGTATGAAAATAGTGCAGTTCAAATGTAAACGTAGTTTACGTCAAGTATAAGACAAGTGCACTGCAAGTAAAAGAGTAGTGTAAGTTAAGTTCACGCATAGTATGTTTTGAGTATATAACTGGTATGGTTCAAGTTTAAAAGTAGTGCAGTTCAAGTATGACCATAGTATACCTCAAGTAAATGAAAAGTGCAATTCAAGTGCACTGCAAGTAACAGAGTAGTGTACACTAAGTTCACGCATAGTATGTTTTGAGTATATAAATGGTGTACTTCAAGTTTAAAAGTAGTGCAGTTCAATTATGACCATAGTATACCTCAAGTAAAAGAAAAGTGCCATTCAAGTATGACCAAAGTCTTCCTCAAGTAAATGAAAAGTGCAATTCAAGTGCACTGCAAGTAAAAGAGTAGTGTACATCAAGTATGTTTTGAGTATATAAATGGTATACTTCAAGTTTAAAATGAATGCAATTCAAATATAAACGTAGTATACGTCAAGTATAAGAATAGTGCAATTCAAGTAAAAGAGTAGTGTCCATTAAGTCCACGCATAGTATGTTTTGAGTATATAACCGTTATACTTCAAGTATGAAATAGTACTGTTCAAATGTAAACGTAGTACAATTCAAGTACACTGCAGGTAAAAGAGTAGTGTACATTAAGTTCATGCATAGTATGTTCCGACTATATAAATGATATACTTCAAGTATGAAAAAAGTGCTGTTCAAATATAAACGTAGTATACCTTATGTATAAGAAAAGTGCAATTCAAGTACACTAGAGGTAAAAGAGTAGTATGTTTTACGTATATAAATGGTATACTTCAAATTTAAATGTAGTGCAGTTCAGGTATGACCATAGTATACCTCTTGTATAAGAGAAGTGCAATTCAAGTAAATAAGTAGTGTACTTAAGTATACATCTGAGTATATGAATGGTTTATTTTAAGTAAGGGAATAGCACAATTCTAGTGTATGAATACAATAATTTAAGTATACTCATATATACTTCATGTATACTTTAAGTAAACTTAGAGTTTACTCGAGTATACTCAAAAGTGGGCCAATTCAGATTACTTTTAGTACGGTAGGTATACTGTAAGTATACTAACTAGTACACTAACTAGTACATTTGTTAGTATACTACTTGTACATAAATATCAGTATACTTGTACTTAAAGTATACTTAAGAAATATACTCAAAGTTGACTTAAGTATACTTAGAAAAGTAAACTTGAAGTTTACTACTTTTTGGTAAGGGTTGACACCAGGGACGTGCTCGCCACTGGGAAAAGCGGGACAACTCCCGAACGGCCGGTTCATTCCCGGCCGGCCATTAGGAAAAAATAAAAAATAAAATGTCGGCCTTCGTTCCATTTTGGGGGCTGGGCGGCCAACAAAGTAAATCGTCACTGTCGGGCAGAAACCTTGTATCTCCAAGTTCCAAATGTATACATTTTTTCGCAGAGCAAAGCCCTGCTTCATCATATAAGGCTGTTGCACAATAAACAGCAGATCTACAAGCACACAACGCCTCGCGGTGCGAGGCGTTGTGTGCTTGTAGATCGGCTGTTTTCACTAGTTTAAATCATTTTTAAAATGATAAATACAAAACAAACGGTTTTGGACATACAAGGTTTCCACCCGACAACGACGAAATATAACTCATGTACAATAATTGGCCCACTGGCTTGTCACTTGTCATGATCTGAAATGGCAAATATTTGAGTGGCAGCAGCGCTATAGAGAGAGATCTCTCTCTATAGCGTGCAATGAGGGCCTCTCCAACTCTATCTCCCGGGTTGAATCAGGGGCCCAGCATGTCCCTGGTTGACACGCTGCTCTTTGATGGTGCTGGGGCGTATGGATGTGTATGGGGGTGTATGGATGTGTATGGGGGTGTATGGATGTGTATGGGGGCGTATGGATGTGTATGGATGTGTATGGGGGTGTATGGATGTGTATGGGGGTGTATGGATGTGTATGGGGGTGTATGGATGTGTATGGGGGTGTATGGATGTGTATGGGGGTGTATGGATGTGTATGGGGGTGTATGGGGGCGTATGGATGTGTATGGGGGTGTATGGATGTGTATGGGGGTGTATGGATGTGTATGGGGGTGTATGGATGTGTATGGGGGTGTATGGATGTGTATGGGGGTGTATGGATGTGTATGGGGGTGTATGGATGTGTATGGGGGTGTATGGATGTGTATGGGGGTGTATGGATGTGTATGGGGGTGTATGGATGTGTATGGGGGTGTATGGATGTGTATGGGGGTGTATGGATGTGTATGGGGGTGTATGGATGAGGCAGCCGGCTCTGTGGTGGGGCTGCCAGCTCATTTTCAATGACCTTCACTGACCCCGCTGCTGCTGTGATGTGTGGAGCATATGGTGTGTGTGTGTGTGTGTGTGTGTGTGTGTGTGTGTGTGTGTGTGTGTGTGTGTGTGTGTGTGTGTGTGTGTGTGTGTGTGTGTGTGTGTGTGTGTGTGTGTGTGTGTGTGTGTGTGTGTGTGTGTGTGTGTGTTTGTGTCCCCACCCCAACACCCTCCACCCCCCCGATGCACATCGCACACCAGGCACGTGCACACATAGACATCAAAGGGGGGGCTTGAGCCCCTGCCCTTTTATCAGTCTGTAAAAAGTGCCCTCTCCAGAACCATGAATGCAGTTTTTGAAGCGATGAAAGCCGCTTCCAAGGAGTGGCTTTGTGTGTCCCGTTCATGTCCATATATGGTCATTCCAGTCCAGAATGAACAGGTTTTATCTGTCCCGTACATCCAGAATATGTGTGTAACGTCCGTCCTGGTCTGATGATTGGATGATTAAAAATGTCTAATGAGACCATACTTTGAGGATTGGTCAAGCTTCACATGACAATTCGGCCCTCCAGATAAAATCATTCATTCATTCAGAATTGGAAGAATGTATATAGAGTTCATAGCTCTAGAACACATAGAATAAAAGTTCACCGCTTCACTTCGAACCGAGGTTTGATTTTTAGTATGGTGAAAGAAATACAAATGCCCTCTTTCCATGCCATACCTGAAGGCAGCATTCAAGAGAATTGCCTTGTTCAAACTCTCCTGAACTTGAGCGCAGCGT
This sequence comes from Nannobrachium achirus, assembly GCF_963921795.1. Classification (NCBI taxonomy): domain Eukaryota; kingdom Metazoa; phylum Chordata; class Actinopteri; order Myctophiformes; family Myctophidae; genus Nannobrachium; species Nannobrachium achirus. Next base: position 14,374 of record NW_027665096.1, read on the forward strand.
CTTATGTTGAAAGAGTTGCCCTCTCCATCCATGCTGTACTCCACATTGCCATTTCATGCTTAGTTTAGTGTGGTAAAGTACTGAAACTGCGACACGTTGTGAGCTTGGAGGTTGGCTATTTTCAATATTTCCACTTTTAGAAATGTCAGCCCCTGCCTCTCTATAACATTCTCTGCACGTCCCTGTCACACACGCACGAACGCACGCACGCACGCACGCACACACACACGCACGCACGCACGCACACACACACGCACGCACACACGCACGCACGCACGCACGCACACACACACGCACACACACAGCCTTTACAGCCCTCTTCATTTACGTGTATAAACTATCGCCTCACCATATTGGTTTTTAACATAAAATCTCCATAAGCTGCACGGTAACACATTGTTTATCCGCTATATCCTGTAAAAAATTCAGAGTGCATATTTAACTCTGAATAAAGTGTTTTAACGGAAGTATCAAAGAGGTGCATTGAGGGCTACTGTTATTATTATATCTGAAGCAAGTCTTCGTAGGATAGCTATAGCTAGACAATGTGTATGTTTTTTTTTTTTACTCCCTGCTTATGCAAATTAATGGAAAAACCTCCCTTGCGAAGAAAAATAAAATAAGCGGGTGTAATAAATTGTGTCATTTGCGGTCTCTCGCTGCAGAGAACGAAAGGGATGGTGGGGGGTGGGGGGAGGGCTTTGCAATTAAGGAAAGAAATATACCTGTGAAGGTGTGGTGTTGAATTAACCATTTTAGGCCTAGAATTATTGAACGCTTTTTCAAAAATAGCAGATCTACAAGCTTGCAGCGCTGTGAGCTTGTATATCTGCTATTTTTCGATAGCTAAAGCATAAAATAATAATACCCAATATTGTGTACCCGTTCTGAATGGCTTAAGCAGCATGTCTGGTCCGGATCTATAAACCCATCAAGAAATCTCTGGACGTCGATGTTCATGATGAAAAACAGCCGGGCTCACACGGACCGACCCGGCGACTGATTGAATGAAATACATCAGAGAGATTTATATGCGGGGGGGGGGCGAACAATGGTGCCAATCTGCATGCTGCCCGGCCCCCAGACCGACTGCACGGGCCTGCCCGTCCGTCCATCCAGGGGTGTCGCACCAAATTCTGGGCCCCGGGTACAAGGATTCACTGCGGGCCCCAGTTTACAGTTTACAGTTTAGGCATTTAGCAGACGCTTTTAATCCAAAGCGACTTACAATAAGCAGATAACATCACAATAATAATCAAGATAATATGTCAGTACATCATCAGCAATTTAACAAATGCAAATGGATATCTATCTAGAAAAAACACAATATAATCAAAGTTCTAAAAAACCTAAAAACAAAAACAAATGCTAACTAGCTTCATGTATGGTCATTGATTTTTCTGTAGTGCTAAGGGTTTAGGTGGAGTCTGAAAAGGTGAGTCTTCAGTCCATGGCGAAAGCTAGCGAGTGAGTCCGTTGTTCTAAGTGCGACAGGGAGTTTATTCCACAACTTGGGGGCCAGGAGGGCAAACTGTCTCGGACAAGTGGATTTTTGCCCTGGAGTTTTTAACGAGGGTTCTGTCAGCATCCCTGTGTTGGCTGATCTAAGTGAACGGCTGGGGGTGTAGGGGTTGATCAGGTTTTGGAGGTATGGAGGAGCCATACCTTTGGCTGCTTTGAAGGTCAGCATCAGTGTTTTGTATTCAGTGCGGGCCCCCCCATTAATGTTCTTCATATAGGGGGAGGGGGTTTAACCCATTTAGACTGGGAACGCATCATTAGGCATAATTTTATTCCTTAACTGTTGAAAAATATCAGATCTACAAGCTTGTAGATCTGCTATTTTTGAAAAATCGTGAAAAAGTTTTTTTTGAAAAACCTGTTTCTATGTCAGTGGTGCTTAAACTTTTTCATGTGAAGGACCCCCAAAATGATATGTACAGTATTTGGCCACAGACCCCCATCTCAAAATATTTAGTTCCAGGGACCCCCCCAAAATTTGAGTTACAAATGTTCGTTTAAAACTATATATATATTCAAAAACGTGCACACATTTTCACAACTTTTCAAAAATAGCAGATCTACAAGCTCGCAACGCGGCACTCGGTGCTGCGCTGTGAGCCTGTAGATCTGCCATTTTTCAATAGTATAAAATAATTAAGGCCCCTCCACCTTGGGCCCTAGTAACTCAGTCCCACTACCCCCCCCCCCCCCCCCCCCCCCCCCTTTGTGACGCCCCTGCGTCCGTCCACTGTCTGCGATGAAACCGTCGGAAGGGAACGAAGAGACGCCATTGAAAAGGGAATATTGGAATGGAAGACTATAAGGGAGTCGACCCGAGTTATAGTGCATAATTAAAGGTCGTCTTTGGCGACAGCCTTCCTTTATGCACATGCATGAATGCACCTGGCAGGAACATCAGGCTGACAGCAGTGTGACATTCTTAATATCCCCCGGATAGCGATCTAGTCAGACGGATTATTGAGGCTTTTTGTCAGGTGAGATTGACAGGAGACAGTGCGACCGCCCTCTGCCCGTTACGTACATCCATATGTGCTACTGCTACTGCACACAGCAGTCACATATATATACTGTATATGTATATATATATATATATATATATATATATATATATATATATATATATATATATATATATATATATACGTACATCCATATGTGCTACTGCTACTGCACACAGCAGTCACATATGTATACTGTATATATATATACTGTATATGTATATATGTATATATATATATATATATATATATATATATATATATATATATATAAATACATAATGCATTTGGTCCTGGCCCTTTTTGCAAGCTTCCATACTGTAGGACTTTAAAACCCATTTAGGCCTGGGATTATTGAATGCTTTAGCTATTGAAAAATAGCAGATCCGCAAGCTCACAGCACGGCACCGAGTGCCACGCTGCGAGCTTGTAGATCTGCTATTTTTGAAAAAAGTCGTGAAAATGTCTGCAAATCTTTGAACATATGCATTTTTAAAGCGAACGTTTGTAACTCAAATTCTGCTTCCGGGGGTGGTCCCTATTTTGAGATGGGGGTCCGTGGCCAAATACATATCATTTTGGGGGTCCTTCGCATGAAAAAGAAACACTGACATAGTAGTCTCTCAAGAACAGACTAACTGAGCTCCAGTTAAGTGACTCACTTTTCTTTGAAGATGGCTGGCAAGATTGCTGACATACGGTAGTAGAAACATAGGTTTTTCAAAAACAAAACAAAAAAAACCTTAGAAGGATTCAAACGCACTAATAGAATCGGGTCAAAATTGGGTCAAAATTCAAATGTTCACTACTTTTCAAAAATAGCAGATCTACAAGCTCGCAGCGCGGCACTCTGTGCCGCGCTGTGAGCTCGTATATCTGCTATTTTTTTAATAGTTAAAGCATAAAATAATAATACACAATATAGTGTACCCGTTCTAAACGGGTTTAATCATATACTGTAGCAGCGTAAACAACAACCCTTTGCAGCTGCAGCTCCGGAGCTTGCTATTAGCCTATAAGATTACGGTGTGCAAATGGAGTAAATTCACTCAACGCCAGGCATACTGTACTTTATACTGTATATGATGCGGCTCGTTATTCACCGGCACATTCCCCCTGGATGAGTGTGTGTGTGCGCCGAGAGACGACGAACCAAGACCGGTGGTGTGTGTCTGGAAACGCTACCCTAATGGCTCCCATCTTTTAACCCCTGCCCATCCTCCTCAATTTAAGTGCCCGATGGACATTTCGTCTCCAGAGGTCGCCGGGGCGAAACAAAAGATGCACGCTGTGCTTTCGCTTCAAACTAACCGCCCCGCCTCTCTCCAATGCTACTAATTGTCTTCTCCGCCCTGTGAGGCCACCTCTCCAAAAGGCCAGGGTTAGATCGTCATATGGATTTTCTCAAATGTCATCTGGGTTTTGGGCCCCCCTTCCTTCCTTCCTTCTCTCTGTTCTGCTGCTCCCCTTGCTGTCTCTCTGCCACCGCTCTGAAACAATGTCCCCAGTACATAAACCAGGACATCTTGGACTTGGTGTAGATTTATATATCGTCGTCGTCGGGTGTAAACCTTGTATCTCCACAACCGTTCGTTTTGTATTTATCATTTTAAAAAACGATTTAAACTAGTGAAAACAGACGATCTACAAGCACACAACGCCTCGCGCCGCGAGGCGTTGTGTGCTTGTAGATCTGCTGTTTTCACTACTTTTGTGCGACGACCTTGTACGATGAAGCAGGGCTTTACTTTGCGAAAGAACGTACAAATTTGAAACTTGGAGATACGAGGTTTCCACCCGACAACGACGATATATGTATCTGCTGCTGATATATATATATATATATATATATATATATATATATATATATATATATATATATATATATAGAAATAAAAGACTCATTATTGGAGGAATTTCGCCCCAGACCGAGCGAGACTTGGTCTGGTCAGACCTCCATGGAGAGGGCTTTTAATCAAGTTATTGAATTCAAGACTTTGATATAGATTTGTTCCTCGAGCAATTTAAAAAGGAAGCCTCTGTGTCTCATATTGTCTCTGACTGCCGGGGGGCAGAGAACACGTATCTCCATATTTCATTGTCGTTTTAATCAAACGAATGCCTTGTTTTATACTTTGTCGTTTGACGGTGGCGCGCAAAAGTAGCAAAGAGAGCCGATCTCTCACCATGCATCGCAGCTTGTAGATCTGCTACTTTTGGAAATCTTTTTCCAACGTTGTGTCCGTTTCTTTTACAATTTTCATGTTACATTTACATTTTTCATTATTTTTCATTATTTTGCGCTTTAACCGTTGAAAAATAGCAGATATACAAGCTCACAGCGCGGCACCAAGTGCCGCGCTGCGAGCTTGTGGATCTGCTATTTTTGAAAAATCATGAAAAAGGTTTTTTGAAAAACCTATGTTTCTATGTCAGTGACGCTCAAACTTTTTTCATGTGAAGGACCCCCAAAATGATATGTATTTGGCCACGGACCCCCATCTCAAAATATTTAGTTCCAGTTGCAGGAGCTGGCATCTTATAATATCATGCAAGTAGATTTTTTTATTTATTTGATCAGTAGCACCACAGTCCCCCCTCCTCCCCCCCCCCCCCACCCCCCCTCGCATGGGGTACAGCTGGTGCACGCATCCACTTCCTGTGTATAATTTATCACCCCAAAAAGCTGTGCTGAGGCTGCAGCATCTTGTACTCTCACTTTATTTATTTTTTCACCAGTGCCATGTAAGCAAAGTGTGTGTGTGTGTGTGTGTGTGTGTGTGTGTGTGTGTGTGTGTGTGTGTGTGTGTGTGTGTGTGTGTGTGTGTGTGTGTGTGTGTGTGTGTGTGTGTGTGTGTGTGTGTGTGTGTGTGTGTGCGTGTGCGTGCGTGCGTGCGCGTGCATGCGTACACACACACACACACACAGTGGTGTAAAGTAACTAAGTACATTTACTTGACTTTTACGTGCCCGGCCAATACAGATTTTTCCTTTGCGATAACCGATTTGAGAGAGGGGACAATCACCGATAACCGATCGATATAGTGCATTCTTGAGCTGGAATGAAAATAGGCCTTTTTCTCTGTGAATTGTGCAAAGATTTTGCACCATTATGATTTTGCATATGTATATATATATCTATCTATCTATATCAGGGTTCCCCAATTGGCGGGGCTACTGTCTGTCCCCCACGGACCCTCTAAAAAAAACATAATAATAGCCTGGCTAGTGGCTACTGTACATTTGAGAGCAATGCCAATTGTTAAAGACAGTGTGTGTTCCAAAACCGAGGTTTTTTATTTACCTGTAAGGATCCAAAATGTAAAAAAATATACTGTGAATTTACCCTTCAACTATAAAATATATATTGTTTTTAATGAGACATGCATTGTAATTACACTCCAAAACCGAGTTTTTTCAGCGAGGTGAAACGCCAACAAAAGCCTACTGGAAGATGCAGGTTGGAACGTCATTTATATGGAGCATGTTTCTGGACATTATCTGCAGGGATCGGTGACATAAAGTCGCCGAAAATGTTCTGTCTATCTATCTGCAACACACACGCCTCCCTCTCACTCGCATTCTCGCTTTCACAAACCCACCAAGATGTGTTTGAGGGTTGCAGGGGCTGCACTCTGGAGACAGGCTGGGTCCTCTCCATACCAGAGATGTAGGTTGGTTGTAGAGGGCAGGATGATAAATACTGTATATAATTTGTAAACAACAACACCTTCTTATTCCCCTATGAGATACAATAATCCATCACACGGAAATAAGACAGGAGAGTGATCAGAGTGAGAATGGAATGTTTTACTATGGAGAGAGAGGATTCAAGACAGGTACAGTACAGAAATAATGGTTGGTTCGTGCTCTCTCTGACAAGATGGTGGTCAGACATTCGTATATAAAAGAATACAGTATATGACAGTAAGAATCGTGGGACTCATTGATTCGCGTTCCCATATCAAAACAAGAAGACAGAGATCCAGTATAACCAAAACATGATCTCGTAGTCAGGGCAACCACAGTCACCATGACCTGTAATTGGCTAGCCTGAACCCACAGCACAACCAAACACATGGTCTCCTATACTGTAAGCTCAGAAAGTAGTTCATAATATAAGCCTCATACACAAATCATACAATTATGTATTATAATTCATATCTATCACAGTACATCATATGTGTATCTAATGATGAACTATGAGCCTATTAGACTCCATGCTCCACATCTCGTTCCATGTGATTTTCCTCCTCCTCCACACCTTCCCACTTCATCCAGCGGCCTTGCTGGGCTTGGGAGACCGCCTTGGCACACCTGGCTGCTTCCTCCTGGTGGCACACCTCCTCAGTTGGAGTAGCCTTTTGCCATGTGGGGGTTTTTGTTTCCAAACCAAGGTCCCTTCTGCTATGTTGGACACGCCCACTATATCCCTTCTGCTATGTTGGACACGCCCCACTATATCCCTTCTGCTATGTTGGACACGCCCCACTATATCCCTTCTGCTATGTTGGACACGCCCCACTATATCCCTTCTGCTATGTTGGACACGCCCCACTATATCCCTTCTGCTATGTTGGACACGCCCCACTATATCCTTCTGCTATGTTGGACACGCCCCACTATATCCTTCTGCTATGTTGGACACGCCCCACTATATCCCGGTGTCTGAGGGTGGTCTTCAGGGACGTGCTGGCCATTGGGAAAAGCGGGACAACTCCCGAACGGCCGGTTCATTCCCGGCCGGTCCAGGCCGGCCATTAGGAAAAAAATCAAAATAAAATGTCTGCCTTCGTTCCATTTTGGGGGCTGGGCGGCCAACAAAGTAAATCGTCACTGTCGGGCAGAAACCTTGTTTCTCCCAAGTTTCAAATTTGTAATTTTTTTCGCAACGCAAAGCCCTGCTTCATCATACAAGGCTGTCACACAAAAGTAGTGAAAACAGCAGATCTACAAGCACACAACGCCTCGCACCGCGAGGCGTTGTGTGCTTGTAGTTCGGCTGTTTTCACTAGTTTAAATCATTTTTAAAATGGTTTTGGACATACAAGGTTTCCACCCGACAACGACGAAATATAACTCATGTAATTGGCCCACTAGCTTGTCACTTGTCATGATCTGAAATGAGAGAGATCTCTCTCTATAGTGCACAATGAGGGCCTCTACAACTCTTTTTTCCCGGGCTGAATCAGGGGCCCAGCACGTCCCTGGTGGTCTTTGCCACAGCTAGTGCTGCAGATGGCTTCCATGTCCTTCCCGTTGGAGGGTTGGAGCAGCAGCTCTGACGAAAGGATCCCCAGATTCTGTGAGAGTCATTTCCAGCCTTGTTTTGGCACATTTGTACTCCTCCTAGAAGGCTTGAGATTAGCAGGGAGAGGGCTCCGTTGCCATACAGGCCTATGCTGGTTAGGCATCTCAGCAAGCCACTTCCTCACCTGGGCATTCACCAGTCTCTCCAGCCGACTGACATGGAATAGGGTGACCTCGTAGATGGAAAGTGGCCACACGAGACGGGATAGCAGCCCAAACTGAAAGCATCACAGCTGTGTTATTGAAGCGGTGCCATAGTTTTGTACTTTTTCTGTTTTTCATGTGTCTAGGAGGTTGACAGTACTACATTAGACCCCCTGGTGTGGTTGTTATGAGCAATTATGTATTCTCTTTCTATTTGGGTTTTTAGCTGGAGGATGCCACCTGCTGGGTCAAAAGTGCCGGTCCAAAAACACAGATACTTATTACTACATCACAGAATCAACCCCTCCCCTAATTAACCTTCACCCAACATTGTGGGGTGTGGCTAACTTCAGCTGTGTCACCACCCACCATGACTACCATGCATACCAATGAACTGGTGGGTGTGGCCACATAAAAACATCATTTGAACTCTTTCTGTACACTTTTTTGGAAAAAGATCTTCCTCCTAGTATAATCATAATAGTAGATAATCATGTTTTATAGTGGAAAAAAATCATGGCACCCCATCTTTAAGGCCACTGATTGTGTCCTGTCGGATTTGCTATGAGTCTTTTAGCTCTGCGCAAGAGGGTAGCACGGGTCTTCCAGGACCCGATTACCCGAGACCCAAACCGAGACGCTTTCGGGTCTAAAATATTGACTTGTCCCTCGGGTCAGGGTAGGGTAGGGTCTAATTGCTACGGGTCCGTAGCAATTAGAGGTCCAAAATGCATTTACCCGTAAGGAGCCGAGGACCCGACATTTAAAAAAAATATACTGTATATTACCCTTCAAATATAAAATATATACTGTTTTTAATGAGACGTGCATTGTAATTAAACTCCAAAACTGAGTCTTTTTAGCGAGGTGAAACGACAACAAAAGCCACCTGGAAGATGCAGGTTGGAACGTCATTTATATGGAGCATGTTTCCGGAAAATGTTCTGTCTATCTATCTGCAACACACAGCAGAATGCCCCGACGGACGCAAGGCACCCGGAATAACGCTCTACTTCCAGCATGTGGGAACCTAATCTGGGTGCCCACTTGTGGAAGTCTTGAGCACTGAGCAGGCGCACTGTACGCTGTAGCATTAGCATTAGCATACACAATACACACGCACAGTAGGCTAGCATTTTAAACGCCATCCCAGATTTGACCACCTGCAGGTGACGGCCGCTTCACTGTTCTACCTTGGTTCTGGGGGCTTCATTCTTACTAAAACAGACCTGAGTTACAACTGTACTCGCACAGCTTTTTTCCCCCATCTACACCAAACCAAATCTCTGCGACAAAATGTGTTGGCGACTGCCCCGTTGGAAGCAACACAAAATCAAGCGCGCAGCAGGTGCTCTGAGCCTTTGATTAGACGGCGGTCTGTTTATTGAGCTCAGCGGCCATTATCCAGAAATATCACAATCAAGCATTCAACCAAGCCATGTAAGCCGATTAAACAAGTCTCAATGTGTATATCACATACTATATAATAATGTCTACATGGTTGACATATTAGATAGAAATTGTGGGAGTACAGTCAATTTAAATAAGGTGGAAATAAGAATATAATAATTTTTGGTTGAAGGCTAGAGTGGAGCTGAGTGTGTACAGTATGTGCCGGGGGAAGGTGTCAAGCAAACGTTAATAAGTCAAAAACTATAAATCCCATCACTTAGATACTTAGATTGTGAGTGACAAGTCAGTGTGAAATGGCTAGGTTTTGACGTATAATATCCGTATGTAGCGTGGAGTAGAGCTACAGTTTACAAAGTGTGTGAACATTTTTAAATTCCAACCGGCTTCAGTAGAGCTATACACACACGAATGGTAAATGTACTGCGATTAAAAGTTAAACTCAAGAAGTATAAAAGACGTCCACAAAAGTTGAATAACATCCCACCATTCCAACGGAAGCGGAACATTTGAAAGTTTGAAGTTACTTGGTGCAAGTAGAACTAGTTAGAACTAGTTAGAACTAGTTACTAACTAGTTCTAGTCCCTAACTAGTAGTTAGGGTCCAAAAAATAAAAAGCGGTTGGAATAATTATAAACAGTGAAGAGATAGAAAACATGAGTACGGTACAGTAGCTTTCAGCCAGCCCAATAATAATATACCAGTAAGACTCCCTAATCGGGAGATAAGCGACCGTTGGTCGCTTATCTCCTGTCACACTGCTGACATCAGTATGACATCACACCGTACACAAATGACCCTTATAAGACCGGCATTATCTACCGACAGATTAGTAACAAGATGTCAAAATCATTGAAGGTTTACCCTACTAACCAACTGTTTACCATAGCAACCAACTGTTTACCACAGCAACCATGTTTTTTTTACCCTAGCAACCAACTGTTTACCCTAGCAACCAATTGTTTACCATAGCAACCATGTTTTCTTACCCTAGCAACCAACTGTTTACCCTAGCAACCAACTGTTTACCATAGCAACCATGTTTTTACAGGGCCTGAGATTGATGACATCAGAAATCTCCATATATGGGCATGAAAGGGATTTTGTTTCTGGAAATATGTCTGTGGGGTGCCACATTTGGAATAAAACACTTACATCACACATCTGGATATCCATACAGCCCATCTAGTTTGCCTGTGTCCATTTATGCCCATATATCTGATGACATTGGGACAATGATCTCCATATATGGGCATAAAACTTATGTTAATTAGTAAAGCCTGGGGATCTCCATATATGGGCATGAGGGGTACCCTAAAAGGGCATCATCTGGGAATAGCAAATATAGTTATCCTAGAAAGTGAAAATCTTACATCAAAGGCCATAACTACCTACCTACCACCATACTGCATTCCTCATTAAACTACCTACCAGTAAGATGCCTAAGGGGAGAAAAGCAAAGGGCGAGGTTGCACCATTTCTTGGTCTTCTGGCCAGTGATGTATATCGGACCATTTAACCATATATGGAGACATCTGGTACCCATAGATATTCACAGATATGGGCTTAATATTGATGACATAAGGGATCTCCATATGTGGGCGTAAAAGGGATTTGGTTCCCCTGGCATCACAGGGATCTCCATATATGGGCATAAAAATGGATTTGGTTACCCTGGCAACACGGGGATCTCCATATCTCCATATATGGGCATAAAAGGGATTTGGTTCCCCTGGCATCACAGGGATCTCCATATATGGGCATAAAAGGGATTTGGTTCCCCTGACATTACAGTGATGTCAGTGGCTGGTTCTACAGAGGGGATCTCCATTTATGGGCATAAAAGGGAATGTATGTATGATGATGTCAGATATCATAGACGTCATAGGACTTTCACATAACGAATAACTGAGTAAGCATGTAAACCCGTAAAATCTATATTTGGGCATGGCTGATTTATGACCTCATCATGATGACACGAGCAAACACAGCTGAATTGTATAAATGATCAGTGCAGAAACCAACAGAAGTATTTGACCAAGACTCTTGATCTTCAAGAACCCTGAGAACCTGTATTGTTTGGTATTTTACCATTTTTGGTGTTTGAAATGTTGAACTGGACTTTACATCGTGAAAGTGGATTCAATATATTGAGACTAGGGTAAAAAAACATGGTTGCTATGGTAAACAGTTGGTTGCTAGGGTAAACAGTTGGTTGCTAGGGTAAAACCATGGTTGCTAAGGTGGTTGCTAACGTACACTAACAGACCAGCAACAACAGACTGTTGCCACAGCAACGTACACAAAGGTTTGTGTACACATGTGGTGTGATGTCATACTGATGCGGAGATATGAGCAGGGCAAAGGTGTGACGTGTGACGTGTGACCGACCGACCGACCGACGGACGGACGGCCGGTGGAGGTTTTGATACTAAACTGCGACCTTACGGTCGCAATAAGACTAGTTGTGCCGTGTGGGAAAATTAGGTGTCCGTCAGATTTAACCCATTTAGGCCTAGAATTATTCAATGCTTTAACCAGTGAAAAATAGCAGATATACAAGCTCACAGCTTGTAGATCTGCTATTTTTGAAAAAGTCATGAAAATGTGTGCAAATCTTTGACTACTGTAGCCTACTGTATGTATTTTCAAAGCGAACGTTTGTAACTCAAATTTTGCTTCTGGGGGTCCCTGGAACTGAATATTTTGAGATGAGGGTCCGCGGCCAAATGAATATCATTTTGGGGGTCCTTCACATGAAAAGGTTTGAGAACCACTGACATAGTAGTCTCTCAAGAACAGACTAACTGAGCTCCAGTTAAGTGAAAAGGACCTTTTCTTTGACGATGGCTGGCCAGATTGCTGACAGAGAAACATAGGGTTTTTCAAAAAACCATAGAAGGATCAAAAGACACTTATAGAATCGGGTCTAAATTCGAATTTTCACGATTTTTCAAAAATAGCAGATCTACAAGCTTGCAGCGCGGCACCGAGTGCCGCGCTGTGAGCTTGTATATCTGCTATTTTTCAATAGTTAAAGCATAAAATAATGATACACAATAAAGAATCTCGCTGGACTTTGTTTTCTCACTTTGCTTCTCAGTCTGATCATGGTCCTGTATGACTTTGTGACAAACCTCACCAATTACGTTGGGAAATGACCTTTTCTTGTTTTTTTTACGCGAGAAGGCGAGAACAATGGCTTCCATTATAGCAGGGTTTCTCAAAGTGGGTGCCGTGGCACCCTAGGGTGCCTTGAAACAAGTTCAGGGGTGCCACAGAATACTTTGATAATATTTGGAACTTATCAATATCACTTCAGTTCAACCACGTATAGTCTACTTGGTGCAGTCTTGTTCAGCCTACAGTATACCAAGTCTCTTAACCAAAAATAGCAGATCTACAAGTTCACAACGCATCACATTGTGACCACTTGAACATCTCAAAAGTGTTCATCTGACAATCAATCTATTGTGTTCCGGCTTTGGAATCAGTTGGAACTAACAGCAGTATGAAACAGATCTTTAACTCTTGAGAGCTTGAAGAAGGTCTCACGGCCCAAAAGTTGCTCTTATATTAAACAACTCTCTTGAGTCGGCAAGTGGCAGTGTGCGGGTCTTGTCTGTTTTCAGATCCCTTGTTTACTCTTGAGAGCGTAAAATGGAACCAAATGGACCCATTTGGTTCCATTTTACGCTCGCAAGAGTTAAATTATTGTTAAACATCTGCATTACTTAATTTACTTGGAGTCCACACAATGAGAACATGTAGAAGAGTTGTTATTTTGTAGTTAACGTTTGCCTGTGGTCTGTGGCTCAAATGCCAAATAAATGATGGACCCTGATGTGAAAAGGGTTGAAAAACCGATGCTTTAAAGGCTTTAAATATGACATTATTATTTTTGTTATGTTTCTTGACCTCAGTTACACCAAAAAAAACTGAACTTTCAACTTGAGAGTTTTTTCTGTAATCTGTATTTTTTCTTCTTTTTTTTTAATAATTAGGCTCGTTAAAGTGAGTTCATTGGCCTCTGGACGAACGCATCATCGTGGTTGTATTACCATTGCTGTTACTTTCCACTGTGTTTGTATCGTTCCAATGCATCATTTTTACCATTTACGATTTACCACTTTGGTTGTTGCGTTCCAAAGAGGCGACGATTAACCGTAAAGTTCCTGAACTACGACACATACAGGAATCTAGGTACAGTATATTACTGTATCTTTGCAGGTCAGAATCATAGACTGTATAAAAGATATGGACAAAGCGAAGCCATTGGTTTCTATGCAGCGCAAATGACACAATATGGGTCCTTGGCATGGGTGTCGCCATCATAGATTGTAAAAGCACCAAAGGATGCTATTGGCTGCCAACGGTCACGTGCAACTGCAGAGATACATGGGAGAATGTGGTCGGAGCCTCCCGAAATACAGCACACGAAGAAGAACACAGCCGGCTGGTATTAGTTTAGTTGGCCACGCCCCCCGCAACTTTATCATCAATTTTAACATAAATGGGACCTTATTTTCACAAAACGCATATAATCGTGATTGAAAGGCAATTTTTAACTAGCGATAGGAACCATAAAGTATTTATGAAAATGTTAATTAAGGTTAGAAAACGAAAGGGGAAAATGAATGGGATCCAATGGAGAACAATTCTTTTTGCGATCGGCCGGGGGGGGGGGGGGGGGGGGGGGGGGGGGGGGGGGGGGGGGACAGCGCAACTAGCGGCCAATCATAGGAAGTTTTACTTCCGTATTGGAGTCATTTTAAATCGGCGGAACTATGCACCTGTTTGATACACGTTTTAAGGACTAGGACACAGACTGTTATGATTGGTAAGAAACAGCATGTCATAATTGCTTCAAGGACTAAAAAGTACTAAAAGCACTCGGTTGCTCTCCGCCACCGAGTACAGTATAATCAGGAGGAGCTCCAACGTGCGTGCCTCGACCTCCACCGAGTACAGTATAATCAGGAGGAGCTCCAACGTGCGTGCCTCGACCTCCTGACCTCTGAGTACAGTATAATCAGGAGGAGCTCCAACGTGCGTGCCTCGACCTCCTGACCTCTGAGTACAGTATAATCAGGAGGAGCTCCAACGTGCGTGCCTCGACCTCCTGACCTCTGAGCCTCGACCTCCTGACCTCTGAGGTCGGGTGTGGCTGGCAGCAGTCTTGTGTTTGTGTTGTTTTGAGGAGTTGTGGAGGAGTGGTGCATGCTGGTTAAAACCTCCTGTTCATAAGGAGTGGTGCATGCTGGTTAAAACCTCCTGTTCATAAGGAGTGGTGCATGCTGGTTAAAACCTCCTGTTCATAAGGAGTGGTGCATGCTGGTTAAAACCTCCTGTTCATAAGGAGTGGTGCATGCTGGTTAAAACCTCCTGTTCATAAGGAGTGGTGCATGCTGGTTAAAACCTCCTGTTCATAAGGAGTGGTGCATGCTGGTTAAAACCTCCTGTTCATAAGGAGTGGTGCATGCTGGTTAAAACCTCCTGTTCATAAGGAGTGGTGCATGCTGGTTAAAACCTCCTGTTCATAAGGAGTGGTGCATGCTGGTTAAAACCTCCTGTTCATAAGGAGTGGTGCATGCTGGTTAAAACCTCCTGTTCATAAGGAGTGGTGCATGCTGGTTAAAACCTCCTGTTCATAAGGAGTGGTGCATGCTGGTTAAAACCTCCTGTTCATAAGGAGTGGTGCATGCTGGTTAAAACCTCCTGTTCATAAGGAGTGGTGCATGCTGGTTAAAACCCTCCTGTTCATAAGGAGTGGTGCATGCTGGTTAAAACCTCCTGTTCATAAGGAGTGGTGCATGCTGGTTAAAACCTCCTGTTCATAAGGAGTGGTGCATGCTGGTTAAAACCTCCTGTTCATAAGGAGTGGTGCATGCTGTTAAAACCTCCTGTTCATAAGGAGTGGTGCATGCTGGTTAAAACCTCCTGTTCATAAGGAGTGGTGCATGCTGGTTAAAACCTCCTGTTCATAAGGAGTGGTGCATGCTGGTTAAAACCTCCTGTTCATAAGGAGTGGTGCATGCTGGTTAAAACCTCCTGTTCATAAGGAGTGGTGCATGCTGGTTAAAACCCTCCTGTTCATAAGGAGTGGTGCATGCTGGTTAAAACCTCCTGTTCAT